>NC_048225.1:92423684-92723684 GCF_002007445.2 Ailuropoda melanoleuca
CCCCCCGCGCGCGCGCCCGCCGCCAGCCCCGCCCCCGCGCCCTGGGGACCGTGCCGCTGGAGGCGGGGAGCCGGGCTTGCCAACCCAGGCTCCTGACTCCCCAGCCGCGGACTGGAAGCTGTGCAGAGACCGACCTATGTGACAGTAGTTCCTGAGTCGGTACGTGGGTGACACAGCCCTACATTCCAGCACCAACGGAGATATATTTATAAACCAGGACCCCAGCTTTATTCATTCCCTCTTACTTCTGGGGCGCCCGGCTGGCTTAATCGCGGAGCATGCCACACTTGATTGGGGGGCGGGTGTGTAAGTTCGAGCCCCGCATTGGTGTAGAGGTTACTTAAAAACAAAATTCTTTTTAAAAGTTCCCTTTTACTTCTGGCTGATTTATTTTCCTTCCCAGTCGTGTCCCTCAAGGGGATTTTTGCAAAGGGTAGGGCATGACGCAGATCAGCACTGAAATAATAATAGCTAACATTTGAGCAAAGACTCCTTCATTAATTTATTCAGCAAATACTTTTTGAGGGCCTTCATGTATCAGGTCACTGGGAACACATCGCTGAACCAGGGATCCGTGCCCACGTGGAGTTTACATTCCATGAGCTTACCTTCTATGGGCGAAATAGACAAGAATAAGATACATACGGTGTGTGTTACATGGCAATGAATACCAGGGAGAAAAATAAAGCAGGGCAAAGGGATAGCGAGCATTGGGGGGAGGGGGCTGCAATTTTAAACAGGCTGACCAGGGTCAGAGTCGAGAGTCTGACCCAGAGTCAGCTCAGGTCATGGGTGGTGGGAGAGCTCCAGTCAGGGCTTGGCAGGGAGTCTGCTTGAGATTCTCTCCCTCTGCCCTTCCCCCTGCTTGTGCTCTTTCTCTTTCCCTAAAATAAATAAATAAATCTCACAAAACAAACAAACAAACAGGCTGACCAGGGAAGGCCCCACTGAGAAGGTGATATTTGTATAAAAAGAGGTCAGGGAGGTAGCCAGGAGGGGAGGGTGTTCTCTGCAGAGGGAAAGACAGGTGCATACATGTTGAGGAAAGACAGTGTGGTGCTTGCTGGAGAAACAGTGGGAGGGAAGAGGTGTGGGAGATGAGGTCTGGGAGGTCAGGGAGTAAAGGGAATGGATGTGGGGGGCAGGTTTCGTGGGGGCCTCACAGCTCATTTTTAAATGATTTTGGCTTTTACGCTGAGTGAATGGAACAGAGGAATGAGTTTAAATGTTAGTGGAATGACTGCAGTGTTGACAGACTAGAGCAGGGAGCTCCAGCAGTAATCCAGTAATCCGGGGCAGAGGAGATGGTGGCTTGCCCCAGAGTGCTGGCAAGGGAGATGGTGAGCAGCGGGTGGGGTGGGTGGGTCGTGGATGTGTTTCGAAGGTGTGGCTGGCAGGATTTGCTGACAAATGAGAGGAGACATGGGGTCAGGGAGACAGAACAGAGTCAAAGATGACCCAGAGGGTTTTGGCCCTGGTAACCATAAGGATGAGATAAGGAGGGACGGTGAGAAGAGCAGGTTTGGGGGGAGAAGCTTGGTGGGTTTGAGAACATATAGATGTCAAAGTTAGAAGTATCAAATTGACGGTTGGCTCCATGAGTCTGGATTTGGAGGAAGAGTTCCAGGCGAGAGAGAGAAATCATGGAATCCTTGGCATGTAGATTGTATTTAAAGCCACAGAATGGATGAGATCGTCAAGGACTTGCAGGTAGATAGGAAGGTGGAGAGGACCAAAGACTGAGTTCTCAGGCCCTGCCAACATTTTGCGGGTGGGAGTACTGACAAAGGAAACCAAAGAAGGGCTTACAGTGTGCTAAACCCTGGCTCAGCACTTTCACAAGTATTGACTCGTTTAATCCTTGCTTTCACTCTATGAAGCAAGAATGAGTATTATTGCCCATTTTTACAGACAATGAAACTGAAGTGCAGAGACCTTGAATACCTTGCCCAAGGTCACAGGTGGGTGGCAGAGCCAAGATTCAAGCCCAGGCCCCCTCCCAGCGACTTCCCTTAACCATCAGGCTACACCTTCCCTCAGTGAGTGCACCAAATTTTCATACATTTCATCCATTCAACAGAATGAGCTTCTAGTACAGAATGACCTGAGCAGGAGCCATATTAGTAACATATCAGCCTGCTTCCTTGATGGACTTGTGCTGAAACCAAAAATGAGCATGGATGTGAGAGTCTGCGTAAGCTGCAGTGTGCAGGGTCTGTGTCGTCTGGGTCACAGGGTCTCCAGGTTGAAAGAGGCCCTTCTAAGCCCTTGAATAGAATATCATCCCCTTCCTGATGCATCGTGTTCCTCAGTAACATCCCTGGCATACAGGATGCTGCTTCTCTGCTTGAGCCTTTTCTCTCTCTACAGTTCTATTTGTCAGTAACTTCTCTGAGCCAAAAGATACGCCCTATAATTTCTACTGATCAGATCTAGCTTCCCCTCCCTGAGATGCTGAGTATAAATCTATGATTTAATAGCATGCTCATATGCCCTTGGATTTTTCTAGGCATTCCTCTGATTGCCCTTCCCTACTTGAACCCAGATACGTTTTCCCAAATGAATCAGTCACCTGCAAGGAGAATACAAATTATTCGAAGAGAAACAGAATGACTTGTAATAAGACAGTTGGTTGCACAGGGGTTGAAGGAGGCTGAGAAGAATCCCTGAGGTAACCAGAAGATTAGAAACAGCAGGAGAGTAACAACATCCTACCTTTAGAAGGGAGGAAGAGGTGGTATGAGAGTCTGGGGGCCTGAGTCACCAGCTGAAGCTAGAACCACAAACAGCCTTTGCACCTGGGGCTGGAGCCATGGAAGGGGCACTGCCAGGAACAGGAAGCAAGGAAAAGAAAACTCCTGGCTTCTCCCTAGCCCTGACCCCCTCCAATCTCCCAGCACTGCTTGCCGTTGACTAAATTCAGTGGAAACCCAGCCACAGGCCAGTCTGCACCCTATGAGAAAAGGTTTTCTTTACCTGTAAGCAGCAGGTGAATGAATAAAGCCACCTTGGCTGGCAACTGCATCATTGTGATCTCTGCTTCTGCCATAACAGGGCATTCTCCCTGTGTGTCTGTCTTCACATCATCTTCCATCTTTGTGCAAGGACGTGAGTCGTAATAGATGAAGGGATCACCTTATTTAGTATAACCGCATTTAATCTAATACATCTGCAATAATCTATTTCCAAATGAGATCACATTCTGAGGCACCAAGGGTTAGGACTTCAACATATCTTTTTGAAGGACACAATTCAACCCATAACAAGAATCTTTGGGATAGAGATCGTAATTCAGACCATGAGACTAGAGAGGAGCCCATTGCACTAGCCTCTAGGGAGTGAGTTGAAGGGAGAACACAGAACTAGCTTGGGAATGCCATCTTGGAGAATTGAGGGAATGAGGAGAAACCAGCAAAAGAGGCTGAGAAGGAGTTTTAAGTGAGACGGGAGGCAAAGGGGAAGCATGTGGGGCCCTGGAAGCCAGAGGAGGAAAGTACACAGGGAGGAAAGGATCAGCTGAGGCCAAAGCAGCTGACAGATCAAGAAAGAGGATAAATAACAAAACACGTGAGTAAATAAAAGCAGAATCAGACCTATAAATACAGAGAACAGACTGCTGGTTGCCAGAGGGGACGGACAGAATGGGGGAAGGGGAGTGGGAGATGCAGTTATGGAATGAATGAGCCACGGAATAAAAGACCTAGCATAGGTTATATTTAATAAAAGGCATAGCATTGATTATATTTAATCAATGATATTGTAATTGCATTGTATGGTGACAGATGGCAGCTACACTTGTGGGGAGCACAGCATAACCTAAAACTTGTTGAATCACTGTGTTGTACAGCTAAAAATAATGTAACGTTGTGTTACAACTATACTAAAAAAAAAAAAAAAACTCACCAAAAAAAGAGGAGGATGGGGAAATGGACATCTGATTTGACAACTCTGAGGTCATTTGTGACCTTGACAAGCATATTTCAGTGGAGTGGAGAGGATGAAAGCCTGATTCGTGTGTGCTCACAGGAAAATGGGAGGAGAGGACTTGGGAACAGCTAGTACAGAAAATTCTATTTATGTGTTCATGGTGTCTCCATTCTAGAATGGAAGAGACGGAAGGGCAAGGACCTGGGAGTATCCCATTTGTTTCTATATCCCAGGGCTCAGTGCTATATTTGTTAAAACCATGTTAAATATCGTACTAGTATCTTCTTCAAATGTGGGATGCTGTAATTTTCCAGGTGGGTCAAAGCAGCAAAGAGTAGTGAGGAACAATAGGGCTGGACTTGATTTTTCTGATTCCTTCCTTCCAGCTCTAAAATTCTATGATTGTGTGACCTGTTCTTTCAACCAGCCTTGCATTAATACAGCTAGGTATCTAAGGAGTTGTTTGTTGTCATTTGTATTTGCAAGCAACTGTTAAATGGTTGGAATAAGTGTTCCATTCACAAACTGAACATTGTGGATATGTTAGGTGCTATGTATACAGTTCCATTAAAGATGCATAACCAGGGAACCCAGGATGGGGGAGGGTGGTCAGAAGAGGCGGGGGGGGCACTCTCTACTAATACTCTGGAGGTCTAGGGGGCTTTGATGTGGTTGGTGCTACTGTGGTTGCTGTTGAAGAGGAAGAGGCCCCGAGTGGCCTGCGTGCAGGGGGTTGCAGAGCTGCAGCTGCCCAGGACACAGAGCAGCATTCACCAAAGCATAAGTGACCTCTATTTGCCTCACCACGAATCAGCCCAAGGTGGCCGCACAGAACAGCAGTTCAGACAATGGGAGGAGAGGAAGATGCGGTCCTCAGATCTATCCTGCTACAAGGCAAACGCCATATTCTCCACTGCATTCAGGACAGGAGACAGTGCTTTTGGGTTTTGCTGCAGGATCTGTTTAGGCTCTCAGTAAGGCCCTGTGAGCAGGGCAGGGTTTAGGCATAGAGAGAAGGGCTCAGAGTATTACAAGACCGGCAGGAGGGGCACCTGGGTGGCTCAGTGGGTTAAGCATCTGCCTTCGCTCAGGTCACGATCCTGGGGTCCTGGGATTGAGCCCAGCATTGGGCTCCTTGGTTGAGGGAAGCCTGCTTCTCCCTCTGCCCCTCTTCCCTGCTTGTGCACTCTCTCCCTCAAATAAATAAAATCTTAAAAAAAAAAAAAAAAAAAAAGACCAGTGGGAGAGGGGCAGAGCCAGGACAAGAAGGTAGAGGTCCTCACTCCAACTGTCTGCCCTAGGAATAATGGAAAGTTCTTGGATTCTGTAGTCTGTTCCTGGATTAAATAATCTTCATTTCAACACAACACTTCATTACTGCCCTGCCCAAATCCTTTCTGAAACAAGGTACCTCAGTTTCCTTATCTGTAAAACAGGAAGCAAAATGTCCGGCTCACAGGGTTCCTTGCAGGATCAAGGGCATAATATGAGTGAAAGTGCTTTGGAATATACAAAGTGCTCTGCAGACGTTTATTAATGGTTATAAACCACTAGGCTGCCTCTTGCAGTTATACATTAGGCTCTCCCACGCATCTGACCTGACCTCTTTATTCCACTTTCCACTCATTTTCTCCGTCCTTCCTCCTCCAACAAGCAGAGGAAGTGACAGATGAAGAGAGCACGTGCCTCTAACGCCTGGCTTAAACGTGACTCTAAGGAGCGCGCGGGCTTTGCTGCTCCAGGGTTGCCCAGCGGCGCCTCTCGCACCGAACTACATTTCCCAGCAACCCTTCCGCGGCTTCAGCGGGAGCGACGCGCACGCGCCGAGTGCCGCCCCGCCTGGTCTCGGGGCCGCACCTCCGAACCGGTTTCGCCCCGCAGAGCCGGCAGCTTTAGGTGCTGCGGCTGCGGTTCTCGCTCCGCCGCGGCTCCCGGGCCGTAGCGGTCTCAGGTGTGCCTTAGCTCGGGCCAGTGCCATGATCCGTCAGGAGCTCTCCACATCCTACCAGGAGGTACAAGGCAGTGGGGGGCGGAAGCAAAGTTTCCCGTGGGGCGCAGGAGCGGGGTCCCGGGGTCTGGGCGGGTGGGGTGCGGGGGAGCGTCCCGGCAGGTCTAGTACGCTTTCCGAGGAGTGCGGCGGGGGAGGGGTCCCCGCGTGCAGAGGAGCGGCGGAGCAGGAAGGAAGCGGGACGCCGAGCGTCCTCCGGATGCCTCCGGCGCGGGATGGAGCCGGGGCCCCGGAGCCGCGACCCGTAACCTGCAGGTGAATGATTAAAGCGGCGTCGGACCCAGGCAGCAGCGCCTCGGCCGGCCTTGACCTCGGCTGTTCTTTGCAGCAAGTGGAGGCGCCGGCGCCCTCCTCCCAGCTGGAACGATATGCGGGAGGCAAGCCCAAGGCCTCGCGGCCCCTTGCAGGTGTAAATGACAGAGATAATTATGTCTTGTTTGGGGGCCCGCCTAACTTTGAAAAGGTGCTTTCACCACCTAGGTGCTTCTCGCTGTGCTCGGTTTTTCTTAACAGTCTCACCTCCTCCCACACTTTAACTATCACTTTCCAGCTCTTTGTCTCTTTCTTGTTTGTCCTGAGCTACAGGCTGCGGTTCCAGCTTTCCCTCAGACCTCCTGACTCCCTGGAACTAGTGAACTGCCTTCCTCCTCTCAGGTCCTACACCTTGGTCATCTCTGGTGATCACCGTCCCCTGTGCCCCGCATGGTGGTCCCCTCACTTGCAAATTCAGTGAGTTCCACATCTTCAGTCCTCAGGTTTGTGTCCCAGTGTCTGCTCTGGTCAACTCACTGAGATGCTGTGTTACTACCTCTCCCTTTGGTGTCTCCCATGCTCTGCAGATTCGATTGGAGGCCCTGCCTTGATCCCTCAGCATCCCTTTTTACAAACACCTGTTGCTGCCCTTGATCTGCCCAGGACAGTCCAAACTTCTTATCAGGTTTCCAAGCTCTGCACAGCTCAGAGCCATATTTTCAGTTATCTTCTCACCCATCTATATTCAAACCACAGTGGAAACTCAGTGTTTAGAAATGTGCACCTGCTTTCCTGTCACTTTTCTGCTTTCTCACGCCATTTCTTTTTCTTTAACTCTCTTTCAAACTTCCTTGGTTAAAATTCCACCACCCTCCCCCATTATTCAGGGAGGGCTCTTAAGTCCCATGTGCTCCATAGAGACTGACTTCCCAGATCAGTCTAGCATTCTTCCTGTCCTTCTCATATGTACTTCCTGCTGTCTTGATCAATATTGACTACTATTGATGTCCATTCCTCTCTTTGTAAATGATACTGTGTGGATAAAACAGATGGCTTAGCCCTACACTGGAAGGGGAAGCCTAGTTGAAAGTAGATGAGATTTGCCCAAGGCTTCCTATTTTTTAGTATAGGACCTGGTTTGGAACCTGACTTTGGGACAAATGTCTATATTTTTCCTACCATCTCCTTTATCCAAAAGGAGCCAGATGAATTTTAACCAGTGCTGTGGGTTCTGTGGCCCCTAGATTCTATACCCTAGACTGTGAGGGAATTCTGAGGAATGAGTTGTATCTTTCCCCTGAAAGTTTTCAGGTTTATAGGGAGTAGAGCATAGTGGATAAATAACTTTTGAAGTCAGAAAGCCAGTATTCCTGTCCTGGTTCTGCTTCTGGTCGTTTGTCTAGTCACTTCTCTGAGCCTCGGGTTTCTTCATTTGCAAAGGAGGGTAGTGATAGGCCTTATCTCATATACCAATGAGCTGGCATATGGAGAGTGCTTAGCTCAGTGCTTGGCAGGGAGTGATCCCTCAGTGAGTGATGGCTCTTGTTAATAGGACGCGGGCAGCTCCTGCTTCTAGGGAGCTTTGGGGTCCTGGTTTGTAGGACCACGTCGCTCAGCATCCATACATAACCTACAGTGTTGCCTTTCCCAGCAGGGCTCCTAAAATGCTTATTAAAATATAGGCAGTTATCCTGCTTGGAGGGGCAAGGCCAAAGGTGGAGTCACTTTCTGTTTGGGGGTACCCCAAGATGGAAGACACTGGAAGGACCTTTCCCCTTACCTTCTTCAGTGGCTTGTTTTGAAGTCCCTGTCTCTTGCTTTGTTCAGAAGAAGGAGGCCTCCCAGAGAGTGGCCTACATCTATCTTGCCTGGATCATTCTGAGAGTGGACCTAGCTCTGAGTGAAGTTTCTTTGCTGAAGGGAGATTTTGGGTTTGGGAATGGGACAGGCAAGGAGTGGGCTCATTATGGCTGCAGGTAGTCAGGAAGGGAACTGGGTTAGGCCAAACTTGGGTAAGGCTTGGGTCAGAGAACTCTGGGCCTTCCCAGAACTAACATCCTTCTTTCTCTTTGGCCAACAAGAGCGCTTGGGATCTCATGCTCTGTGCTCCCACGACCCATATCTCCTGGTGTCTTTTCTAACCTCCCAGCCCTCTCCCACGTGTTGGTTTTCTTGTAAACTTGGAGGATTTTAAACTGGAGGTTTTACCTGATTCTAAGGGGAAGGATTGGAGGCATAGAAAGGAAGATGGTGGCGCTTGGCTGGCTCAGTTGGTAGATCATGTGACTCTCGATATCGGGGTTTTAAGTTCAAGCTCCATGTTGGGTGTAGAGGTCACTTAAAACTAAAAAAAAAGAGAGATGGAAGACTAGTAGATACATGAGAGTTTTATTTTAACCCAGGTCTCTTGGAGATTAATTTTTAGTGGAAATGTTTTGAAACCTTAAGTGTTAACACCGTGAACCTAAGAAAATACTTAGGGAAGGGAGGAAGATAGCTTTCCTCCTAATTCAGTGATAGGCCTTCTAAATTCTGGTCTTGATCTCTCTTGCCCTCTTCCTCCTCAATGCTTCGAGAATTGTTGGTTATCATTGTCTCCTTTTTGCCCCCTGCCCTTCTCAGTGGCATTTCCCTCATTTGCCAGGTGAGAACACTGATGAGGGGAGGTTGAAGTTGCTTGCTACCAGGCTGTTATTCAGCATCTGTCTCTGGGATGGACTGCACTCCCCATTTTGTTCTGCCTGAGTCGGTGGACGTGAGCCAGAGGCCTTGAGAGCTCCGACACCAATTTCACCATTTCCTCCTGCCTCTCAGCAGACTCTTAGCCGAGTTTCCTCCTCGTCTGGGAAGCCATTAAAATCATAGGTTTTGAAACTAGACCAACTTGGATTTGTCTTCTGGCTCTATGACCATGGAAAGTGTTGTGGTTGAATTGTGTCCCTCCAAAAAGATGTGTGGGGAATGCTAACCCCTGGCACCTCAGAAAGTGACCTTATTTGGAAATAGGGTCACTGCAGATGTAATTAGTTACGATGAGGTCTTCCTGGAGTAGGGCGGGCCCTGATCCAATATGGTGTCCTCATAAGAAGATGACCACGTGGCAACACAGAGACACACAGACTCCGTGTGAAGATGAGGGTGGACGTTGGAGACGAGATGGCATCTACAGGCCAAGGCACACTGAGGCTTGCCCGCCATTAACAGAAGCTAGGAGACGGCCATGGGAAAGATTCTTCCTCACAGCCCTCAGAAGGAACCAGCCCTGCCAACACCTTGATTGCAGCTTTCTGGTTTCCGGGGCTGTGAGGGAATAAACTGCTGTTGTCTTGAGCCGCACAGTCTGTGGTGCTTTGTTACAGCAGCCCTGGGAAACCAGTATACGGGAATTACATGACTTTTCGGAGCTTCAGTGTCCCCATCTGTAGAACTGGTGTAACTCACCCTACGTCATGTGATTGTGTGTGTGTGTCTGTGTGACCATTGAGAGGCAGTTTCTGCTTTCTCATTCTAGCCCTAACTAGCAGGGCTGATGGAGCTCACGGCTTCGCCCTCTGTCTCCCCTTCAGCTGAGTGAGGAGTTGGATCAGGTGGTTGAGAACTCAGAGCGGGCGGACGAGCGGGAAAAGGAGACAGACGGAGTCCAAGGTCCAGGAGTCTTACCAGGTAAGTGGGTTCAGTGCTGGGGCGGAAGGGCTGGAAAATGGCGCCCTGCCGTTGCTGCAGCTGGAGGCCCCAGCCCAGGCGCCCTGCCAGTGGGGTACCTGCGGAAGAGGAGGAGCCCCCCTGCCCTGCGCCCCGGTGTCAGGTCTCAAGTATTGCCCTAGTTTTAAAGCTATACATATTTAACCAGCCTGGGGACCGAGGATGTGTCCAGGCCGGTAGCTGCTCTTTTCTGTACACTGGTCTGAGCCATTTCCTGAGGCCAGGCCGCTGGATACAATGGATCTCTGCTCTTCTGTTTGTTTTTCCCCGAGGAGGCAGTTAGCAGTTGAGCCTCTTAATATCTGAGTCACTTCCCAGGGCCTTCTAGGAGAATATCTACTAGGCCTCACCTCCTGCACGTCAGGCCTCCCCAGGATCGTCACCTAGCTGGGCAAGCAGGGTCCCATCAGTCAGGCGGCATCTTAGGGAATTTTACGGTCTTCCTCCTGGATACACTCTGCTCCCTTAGGTGGTGTCATGTGTAACACTTTACTTCCCAGACCGCTTGCTCCTTCCAGCTGCCTTCGCAGTCTCCTTCCAGCTCTTGGGGGTTAAATATTTGTCAGGGGCCCCTTGTCTCTCTGGCGGACGGTCTCACCCAGGCCAACCTCCATGCTTCCGTCACTGCTCACAGGCGACACCATATTTACACTCCTAGCCCAGAGGTTACCTATAAACTCCAGACTTACGTATCCTGTATATCTAAATGCCCATTGATAGCTCTGCTTGGATGTCCCAAAGGTACCCTAACCACAAAACTGACTTCATGATCTCCCCCCTCCCAGTGTGGCCCTCTTCCGGTGTTTCCTGTTTTGAGGAATGGAACCCACCATCCATCCAGTTGAACCAGAGAGTCATTTTCTTCCCCTTCCTTCCCTTCTTCCCCTTTTTCTCTGCAGTTCAACCACGCTGGCCTTTTATTTAGGCCTCACTCCTTTCCACCATCAGGCCTTTTTGTTTTAGTCCTCTGCCTGGAATTGTCTTCCCTCTGGCATCTAGTTAATGGTAATTGTTCTTTAGCTCTCAGCTCACCCACTGTTTTCTACGAGGCCTCTCTGACCTCCTGGCTAGATCGCTTCCACCCTCCAATCCCTTGTGGCCTGCGCACCTCTCCGTTGTAGCCGATGGAGCGGTATATCTGTGTGCCTAGCATTTGATGAACGTCGGTGCTGCTAGCCTGTCAGCTCCATGAAGGTAGACACCGGTCCGTTTTGCTCATCACCTTGGCCCTGGCCAGGCAAGAAAGATTTCTTGAATAAATGAATGACTGAATGGAGTCTCAGCCTGACTCCCAGTTTCTTGGGTGGATTGAAGGAGGTGGGATTCTCCTCCTCTTGATCCTTGCATTTATAGGGGAGAGGAATGAGATAGGATCTTCTGTGATTGTGTCTAATCCTTAGAGAAGACTCTAGAAGGAAGGAGGCTGGAAGAGTAGCTGTTTATTGACTGCTTCCTCAGGGCCAAGCTCTGTCCTCCCCATCGCCCCATTTAATTTTCATAGCTTTCACCTCCTGGGAGGTGGTCATTCTGATTTTGATGGATGAGGGCCCGAGGCCCAGGGGAGTTAAGGAAAGTATGGAAAGATCCAGCTCTGACCTCAGACTCTTTCTACTGCACCAGTGCCTTTTAAGAAGTATTGTAAGTGTCCTTTTATTAAAGCCTCTTGGCGTACGAGGTGGTAGCAGGGCTGCCTCCGCTCTGACTCTCAGCACTGCCTCTGAAGCCCTCAAGCCCCAGGGAGAGAACAGTACATCCGTGTTTATTTGTATTAGCTTTGTATATTAGTTTCTATTGTTTCTATAACAAATTACCACAAACTTAGTGGCTTAAAACAATACAGATTTATTATCTTACAGTTCTGGGGGGGGGCAGAATTCCAAAATGGGTCTCACTAGGCTAAAATTAAGGTTTCAGCAGGACTGAATTCCTTTCTGGAAGCTTTAAGGGAAAATCCATTTCGGTCCCTTTTCGAGCTTCTAGGGGCTGCTCACATTTCTTGGCTCATGGCCCTTTTTCCATCTTCAAAGCCGCCCGTGGCTAGTTGAGTCTCATATCTTATCGTTCTGACACTGACTCCTGCCGCCTCCTCCATGTTTAAAGAACCCTGTGATTGCTTTGGGCTCACCTAGATAATCGAGGAAAATCTCCTTGTTTTAAGGTTAGGTGAGTGGCAGCTTGAACTCCACCTGCTGCCTCAGTTTCTCTTTGCCGTGTAACTCGACCTATTGATAGTTCCAAGAATGAGGACTTGAACATCTTTGGCGGGTGGTTACTCTGCCAGCAGCACACCCTGCACTCTGCTCTCTAGCCCCCAGTCAGAAGAGGACGGATGGAGACAGCCAGACGAAGAGGAGAGAGGCCAGACTTGGAAAGATGAAGCGTTCTTTTGTGTTTCCCTCTTATAGATAAGTGCCAGGCAGACTAGGAAGTGGCCATGGTGACCTTTGGCCTTAGCTTCTCCTTTGCCTCAGATGCCTGAGGCCTTAAAGCCTGAAGGCAGTCCGAGCAGGAAGCCAGACCTCAAGCAGAGCAAATTTTGGGAAGTTCCAGGGCCTGGCAAGGGCCTCCCCTACTTTCCGGGGACCCTTCTGGGCGCCTGTCCTTTGTAGACCGGAGCAGATCCAGACTCAGAAGGCTCAGTAGTGAGCTGGTCCAAATCTGGTGACCTGATAGACCACTCTCAGAGCTCATTTCCTGCCTTCGAGGCCTCTAACGATAGTACAGGTAATGGTAATGATGACTTGGCCTGCCTAGGGCTTTGCCTGTCTGTTTACACAGAGTCGTCAGGTCCACTCCGGGGGCTGTGGTTAGTCCTGAGGCACAGAGAGGTTTAGTGATATGCTCAGAGCTTATGAGTGGCAGGGCTGGGATTTGAACCCAGGGCTGCCTCCTGGGGTGCTCTGACTCTGGCTCAGTTTCTAGATGAGATGCTTTCTTTCTCCCAAATCTTCCCTTTCCTCCACTGGAGTCACTCATGGACTCCTTCACCTGTTACGCCATGTGCTAAAACCACGAAGAGAGCAAATGAGGCAGGGCCTGCCTTCAGGAACGTAGGGCATGAAGAGAGAGAAGACAGGTTACCCAAAGAAGAACTTATCCCTCCTTCTACAGAGCTGGCCCTGAACCACCTAATGAGGGCCTTTTCTCCCTGTTAGGTGATTTCCTAGCATTCAGTACTTTCCTTTGTAGAATTTAGCACAATTGAAAGGGCACACTTAGTGAATATAATTCTTCTTTTTTTTTTTTTTTTTTTTAAGATTTACTTATTTATTTTAGAGAGCACAAGCCAGGGGTGGGGCAGAGGGAGAGGGGGAGAGTGAATCCTCAAGCTGACTCCTTGCTGAGCGCAGAGCCCAACACAGGGTCTGATCTCACCACCCTGAGATCACAAACTGAGCCAGTATCAAGAGTCAGACACTTAACCAACTGAACTACCTAGGCACCCCTTGAATATAATTCTTTAATTAGTCATTACTAACCCCTCGGGTCTGCCCCTGAGTTCTGTGAGGCACTCCCAGAACTTTGTCTTTTAGCAGGGTCCTGGTCCACCGTGGGTTCTCGGTATTTGTACCTTAAGAGGAGGACGTCAGGGTTTGGAACAGGAACGTATGTCATCTGAGCAATTGGAATGAATGAATGAGCATCAAGGAAATGGTAGAGATAGGTGCTTCAGAAATGAACAGGAGGGGGCTTGTTAGTGAAGGAAGTGGGATTAACCTGAGGAAGGGTGCTTTCTTTGCGCAGGCTTAGTACACGAAAGCACCCAATAAATGGCTACTGTCATCATTAGGTGGAAAAGAAGGGACTGGCCAGAGAGAGGGATGGCACGCCAACCATGTCGAGGTCGGGATAAAATGAACGTGTCGGAAACTGGGTAGCACGGTGTGGTTGGAGTGGAGGGTTGGTGAGAGAAGCGTAGAAGCCAATGAGGTGGAAGGACAGATTGGTTCAGATTAGGGCGGGCTTTGAGTGGCAGCATTTAGCCTTTAGGGAGCAGAGATTGGAGCAGAGCAGTAAGAGGGGTAAAACGGGCGTTCTAGGAGAGAGCAGCGTGCTGGGTCAGAGGCTGGCGTGGTAGGCCGCTCTGATGCGGGGGAGCGGGAGAAGGAAGAATCAAAGACGACTCTGAGGTTTGAAGCCGGGTGAGTGGGAGAATGTAGACATACAGTCCGGACGGGTGAGCAGCTCGAGGAGAAGGGGCTCGTGTGCTGCAGACACAGGAGGCTTCAGTGGGTGCGCTGTGTCTGAGCTGACAGGGCCCAGAGGAGGGAGAGGTGAGGACTGGCGGCGTGAAGGTGGGAGCCTTGCAGAAAGCCTGGGACCGCATGTAGAGGGAGCTGTGGAGACTGAGCCTCGAGGAATGGCCATGTTTGGGGGCCAGAGGGGGAGCTGGAGCCCAATGGGGGGCCTGGAGAGCCTGAAGTGTGGCCTGGAACGTGACGGGGGGCCCAGAGGTGGGAGCCGCGGGACAGGAGGCTGGTACTAGGATCCCGAGCCTGCCGACTCTGGGCGACACAGGTTCAAGTTAAGCACCCAAACGGTCAGGATTGTATTCCCAGTTTTGCTGTCTGAGATAATTCCAACCCGTAATCCGAAAGCCTCAATCTGTTTGTTTCCTCTCCTTCAAGGGAATCACAACCACTTATTCTCTTCAAAGGGAGAAATGAGACCAGACATGCTAACTGAATAAGCAGTTTACTGTATCACAGTTGAAAAAAAATTTGAGGAAGACACTTGGCTAATTAGTCGTTACAGTCAGTTCTCCATGGAGACAACTGTATATTAATAGAATTGACAAAGATCAGCAACCAACATTGGATCTCCTCAAAATGAAAAACTTGTGCATTAAAAGACACTACCAAGAAAGTGAAAAGACAGCCCACAGGATGAGAGAAATTTTCAAATCATATGTCTGATAAGGGACCTGTATTTAGAATATATAAAGAACTTTTATGATCCAATAATAAAAGGGTCACCCAAGTAAAAAATGGGCAGAGAATCTGAATATGTTTCTCCAACACAGATGGCTGATAAGCACATGAAAAGATGCTCAACGTCATTTGTCATCAGGGAAATGTGAACCTAAACCACGGGGAGATGTGTATCATTGTGTAGTCTTCACACCTGTAAGGATGGCTACAATCAATCAGATGGACAAGTTTTGGTGAGGATGTAGAGAATTTAGGACCCCCGTGGATTGTTGGTGGAAATGTAGAATGGTGAATTTTTTTAATGGTGAGATGTAACGGTGTCCTGTTTGAGAATTGGAGTGTTGTGGCGTGTGCTACTGTGGAATACAGTCTGGCAGTTCCTAAAAGTTTAAATACAGAGTTACCATGTGACCCAGCAATTCCACTTCTGGGTATATACCCAAGGGAAATGAAAACTCATGTCCACACAAAAACTTGGACATGAATGTTCATAGCAGCATTATTTGTAATAGCCAAAAAGTGGAAGCAACCCAAAGGTCCATCAAGTGATGAATGGGTAAATAAAATGGTGTATTCACACAATGGAATATTACTTGACAATAGTAAGGAATGAAGAACTGATACATGCTACATCATGGATAAATTTTGAAGATATACATTAGGTGAGAGAGGTCAGACACAAAAGGTCACATGTCAATTCCATTGGATTGTCCAGAATAGGCAGATCCATTGAAACAGGAAGTAGGTTATTGGTTGCCAGGGAGTAGGAGGAATAGAGGAGTGACTCCTGATGGGTAGGGAGTTTCTTTTTGGGTAATGAAAACGTTCTGCTAATTACGTAGTGGTGATGGTTGCACACCTTGTGACTATACTAAACACTAAATATATTCATTTTAAAGGAGTAAGTTTTATGGTATGTAAATCATACCTCAAAAACCCCACAAAAACAACAAACCCACCACATCACTGAAAACGAGGAAAAAAAAAAAAAGTAGAGACTGTTCATTCCTTCTTTGCATTCAGAGTGCATTTTGGCCCCGTGCTGTTTGCAAGGTAGAGTTTTGCAGGCTTTCAGTGGACAGCCAGTTCCCCCTTCCTGGGAATAAATGTCCCACTGTGTTTTCAGAAGTTGAATTACTCATCACACATCCCCTTACATTCTGGGGCAAGTCTGGGTTTTGGAAGCAGTGCTGTCATGGGTTTTGTAAAACTCATAGGTTACCTTTCCCAAGAAAATCTTGTGCATTATTTTTGACTGTCTACTGTCATGAGTTTGCATTCGTATAAGGGGTGGATACTTTTACAACACATTCATCCAGCTTGCCCCAGAAAAGCCAGGGTTTGGTTTTCCTGACCGCAGAGTGCATAGGACATTTTGTCAAATGTCCAGCACCTTTTTTTTTTTTAAACGGTGAGATGGAATGATGTCTTGTTTCAGAATTGGAGTGCCACAGCGTGTGTGGATGATAGTTTTACAGTTTTTATTTAGCTTACATGCCGATTTGTGGATCAAGAAAAGGCCGGTAGAGAAGCTCGCCTTGACTTCTTTGCATGAAACAGAGGAGACTCTTGGACAGTGTTCCCCACGGGAGTAATTTGTCCACATAGCTCTACCGAAGAAGTCCAAGTGATGCAAATTGTCGTGTGACCTTTTTGTGCCTTAAGTTCCTTTTTTTAGAATTTAGATGTATGGGGAGATTCATCTCTTTCCCTAACCAAGGGCATCATGAAAGTGGAGCATTTCAAATCATGTTTATGTGACTTCTGAAAGAGTGAAAACCTGCCCACATGTGCCCGTTATCGTTCCTCTTCGTTGCATGGGTTAGCCAGGATGAGATCTGCAGTTTACCTAAAAACGTGCCGAGCTGTCCTTGTCATGAAGTTATATTCTTTCAATCAGATCTTCTTTTGTCCTTGTTTAGTGACTGGAACTAAGTACTAATGTTCGCTGTTGTGGAGGCAAAGAACACTGATTAGGAGTCGGGACCTCAGGGCCCTCATTCTGTGCCAGTTATAGACTCTGGGACCTGGATCACTGCACAAAGAGTGGATTTGGACCAGATGGCCCTTTAGGTCCCTGCAAACTCTTAAAAATTCTATTCAGATGTTATACAGCAAGTCAGTTACTTCAGATTTGTGATTTTTTTTCAAACCTTGTTCGGATGTGGAAAGCTGATCCCTGTTGCCACTGCAGTTAGGAGCAGCTTGTGACAAGGAATGTTCTTTCTTTAACCTGCCATGTTTTGAAGTGAACCTGTGGGGGGCACCTGGCTGGCTCAGTCGGTAGACCATGTGTCTCTTGATCTTGGGATCATGAGTTCAAGCCTCATGTCAGGTGTGGAGGTTACTTAAAAAGAAAGAGAGTCTTGAAGTGAGCCTGTGGTCCCACATGGGCCGCAGGAGGTGGGAGTGCCTTCTAGACAGAAGAGCTGTGGGTGGGTCCTGTGACCCTGCTGCCCAGCTACATGGGACAGAGCAGGGATCAGCACCTGAGCTAAGGGGAGCCACCTACAGGCTGGGTATGAAGGACAGCAGGGTCCTGTGATGTGTGTGACAGGGTGCCCTATACCGGATACTCGCTGGGAGATGGACTTTGCCGGTACGGTGGAACACAATCCTAGAGAAACATGGAGAACAGGCAGGAAGCAGAGCCATCTAGGAGCAGAGATCAGCACGGTCCCTAATAACAGTAAGAAGCAGTAAAAGTCGAAGCAGAAACAAAGCTGAAAGAGACCTGCTTTAATTCCTCTTGGAGAACCAGAGCTGCCACCTTCCACGGTGGCTCGTGCTCAGCTGCCCCAGGGGCTTCCTTCGGGCTGCCTGGCTCCTCACTTCTCTTTGTGGCTGTCAACTCCCATTGCCCCCAGTGCCCTGTTCTTTACCGCCTGCAGGAACCTCATAGACACTTCTGGGAACTTGCACTTCCATGTAATGTAAAAACTTTCTAAAATATTTGGCCACGAAGAGCAAGACACACCAGTTGCTTTAGAGTTTCACATGCCTGGAATGCACTCTCTCCTCCCACAGATGGAAGGTAACTAGTTAGCACTGCTAGACTTCGTTCCTCTATTATTTGGGCCATTCAGTCATCTAACAGGCATGGAAGCATTACATGGCTATTACGTGAAAGATACTGTATTCTGCCTCTCCTCCATTTAATTTTTGGCATTTTTTTTTCTAGTTTATCATTAGTAAGAGACGGTAGTGTGGTGGTCTTCATTTTTGCTGTCTTTATCAGTGAACGCTTTGTTTTTTGAGGGGTAGAGGGTATATTCCATTTCTCTAGTAACATTAATGCATTAAGCAGGCACTCCGTAATGCATTTTGCAACATTCTGTCATTCCTTTTAGACATACTATAAAATTGAAATGATTATTTCCTTTTCACATGAAGAAAGTGAGGCTTAGGAGCACTAAGGAACTTGTCCTGGGTCTCGGAGTCGTCAATAGCAGAGCTGGAGCCCAAATCTCTTTCTCTAAAGCTCATGCTCTTAACCACTTGGCTGGATATTGGGACTTTCCGTTCAGAAAGTAAATGAATAATGAACACCAAATTATTTCTTCATCAGAATCTTCCTGGTGCTTTGGGCACGGGGCTATGTGACCTCCACAGAGCCTTTGCTGATCCCTGCCCTCCTCCCCACACTTCACCCCAAGCAAAGGAAATCTCACAGATTACATCCTCCTGCCCTTCTAAATTCTGTGGTACTTGTAGCACAGACCATCAGTCCTCCTCTCTCAGTATCTCCCTGAAGCACCTAGCACAAGTCTTGCATACACAGTTGGTGTTCGATGCATATTTGTAGAAGTATAGAATGAATGACTTACTTTTCTCTAACCTAGACCCTTTGACAGTTCTGTGCTGATTGTGCTTTTGTGCCCTTTTTTTTTTTTAAAGATTTTATTTATTTATTAGAGATCACAGAGGCAGAGGGAGAGGGAGAAGCAGACTTGCAGCTGAGCAGGGAGCCTGATGTGGGGCTCGATTTCAGGACCCTGAGATCATGACCTGAGCTGGAGGCAGATGCTTAACCAACTGAGCCATCAAGGCGTCCCCCTGTGCTTTAAGAATAAAAGAATATGAAGTAATTATGAGCAAATACTCTCATATCTCTGGATTTAAAGTCCATTTTTTTTTAGGGAGTATATTGTTAGGTCTTGTTTTTAATCCAGCCTGACAGTCTCTGCCTTCTAATTGAAATGTTTAGTCCATTTACATTTTTTAAGTTGTAGTTGACATAGTTATAGACTAATATATTAGTTCCAGGTGTACAACATGGTGATTCAGCAATTGTATATATTACACAGTACTCACCACAAAAATTGCCATTCGTCACCATACAAATTTACTACAAAATTATTGACTATATTCTTTATGCTGTACTTTTCATCCCCAGAACTTTATAACTGGAAGTTTGTCTCTCTTTTTTTTTTTTTTTTAAATGTGTTTATAGCTTTCCATTCATTTTGATTCAGGTTGCTTTAAGTGCTGCTTCTGTCTGAAGGAGCATCCTTCTGGAAGCTTTGCCTTTCTTCCTTATAGGTTGGCAAAGGACAGCCAACACACAAAACTGCTGTGTTTGTGCTTGGCTACAGACGGTGGTGATTTTATAGCCTCCTGGGCATTTCACATCTATGAAGTAGGAATTCGAGCTCTGCACCAGGCACTGCTGCTTATGCGTCCTCTTCTCTCCTTCCAGGGATGGGTCCTCTGCAAGGGACATATTCTTGTGGGGAGGTTGTCACTGCCAGGAAGGCCTGAAGTTTGAATCTCTTAGTTCCTTTTTTGTTCTCTTCTGTCCTTTGAAGTTCTGTTTTGCTTATCACCCCCACTCCCGGCAGCCTCCAGCTTGTTCTTTGTATTTATGAGTCTGTTTGTTTTGTTTTTTAGATCCTGCATATAAGTGAATCATATAGTATTTGTCTTTTTCTGTCTGACTTAGTTTCACTTAGCATAAGACCCTCTGGGTCCATCCATGTTGTTGTGAATGACAAGATCTCATTCTTTTTATATGGCTGAGTAATATTCCACATCTTCTTTGTCCATTCATCTGTTGCTGGGCCCTTGGGTTGTTCTCATATCTTGGCTATTGTAAATAGTGCTGCAGTAGACATAGGAGTGCATATATCTCTTTGAATTAGTGTTTTTGTTTTCTTTGGGTAAATACCCAGTAATGGAGTGGTAGTTCTATTTTTAATTTTTTGAGGAACCTCTATACTGTTTTCCATAGTGACTGCACTAACTTACTTTGCCACCAACAGTGCATGAGGGTTCCTTTTTCTCCACATCCTTGCCAACACTTATTTCTTGTGTTTTTGGTGCTAGCCATTCTGACTGATGTGAGGGGATATCTCATTGTGGTTTTGATTTGCAGTTCCCTGATGGTTAGTGCTGTTGAGCATCTTTTCATGTGTCTCTTGGCCATCTGGATGTCTTCTTTGTAAAATTGTCTATTCAGATCCTCTGCCATTTTTTTAATCTGATTTTTTGGGGGGTGTTACATGAATTGAATGAGTTCTTTATATATTTTGGATATTAATCCTTTGTTGGATTTATCATTTGCAAATGTTTGGATATATCATTTGCACATGTTTAGTAGATTGCCTTTTCATTTTGTTGATGGTTTCTTTTGCTGTGCAAAAGCTTTTTAGTTTGATGTAATCCCAATAGTTTGTTTTTGCTTTTGTTTCCCTTGCATGAGAAGACAGATCCAGAAGATTACTGAGTATGTTTTCCTTTAGGAGTTTTATAGTTTCCGGTCTTACATTTAGGTCTTTATTCCATTTTGAGTGTACTTTCATGTATGATGTAAATTGTAGGGTGTTAGAAAGTGGTCCAGTTTTATTTTTTTGCATGTAGCTCTCCAGTTTTCTCAACACCATTTATTGAAGAGACTGTCTTTTCCCCACTGTATCTTCTTGCCTCCTTTGTTGTTGATTAATTGACCATATGTAAACATGGGCTTATTTCTGCGTTTCCTATTCTGTTCTGTTGACCTGTGTGTCTGTTTTGTGCCAGTACTATACTGTTTTGATTACTATAGTTTTATAGTATAGCTTGAGATCTGAAGATTGTGATATCTCCAGCTTTGTTCTTTCTCAAGATTGCTTTGGCTATTCATGGTCTTTTTGGTTCCATACAGATTTTAGTATTATTTGTTCTAGTTCTGTGAAAAATACTATTGGTATTTTGAAAGGGGTTGCATTGGATCTGTAGATTGCTTTGGGTAGTATGGACATCTTAATATTCTTCTAATCCATGAGTGCGATATCTTTTCATTTTTTGGTGTTATCTTCAGTTTTTTTCAACACTGTCTTATAGTTTTCAGAGTACAAGTCTTTCACTTACTTGGTTAAATTTATTCCTGGGTATTTTATTCTTTTTGATGCAATCATAAATGGGATTGTGTTCTTAATTTTACTTTCTGCTACTTTGTTGTTAGTGTATAGAAATGCAACAGATTTCTGTATGTTAACTTTGTATCCTGCAACTTTACTGAATTCATTTATTAGTTCTAATGGTTTTTAGTGGAGTCTTTAGGGTTTCCATATATAGTATCATGTTATCTGCAAATAGTGACAGTTTCACTTCTTCCTTACTGATTTGGATGGTTTTTATTTTTATTTTTTTAAAGATTTTATTTATTTATTCAACAGAGATAGAGACAGCCAGCGAGAGAGGGAACACAAGCAGGGGGAGTGGGAGAGGAAGAAGCAGGCTCATAGCAGAAGAGCCTGATGTGGGGTTCGATCCCATAACGCCGGGATCACGCCCTGAGCCGAAGGCAGACGCTTAACCACTGTGCCACCCAGGCGCCCCAAGGATGGTTTTTATTTCTTGTGTGATTGCTGCAGCTATGACTTCTAGTTCTGTGTTGAATAAAAATGTCAAGAATGGACATCTTTTCTTGTTCCTGGTATTAGAGGAAAAGCTTTCAGTTTTTCACTGTTGAGTATGATACTAGTTGTGGGTTTGTCATATATAGCATTTATTTTGTTCAGGTATGTTCTCTCTGATCCTATTTTGTTGAGAGTTTTTATCATGAATGGATGTTGAATTTTGTCAAATCCTTTTGCTGCATCTGTTGGGATGATCATATGGTTTTTATCCTTCATTTTTTTAAATGTGTATCACATTGATTAATTTGCAGATATTGAACCATCCTTGCATAAATGCGTCTGGAATAAATCCTGCTTGATCTTGGTCAGTGAACTTTTTAATGTATTGTTGAATTTGGTTTGCTAATATTTTGTTGAGTATTTTTGTATCTATATTTATCAGGAATATTGGCCTGTCATTTTCTTTTTTTGGTGGTGTCTTTGGTTTTGGTGTCTGGGTAATCTGAACAGAAATCTGTTCAGATTTTTTTATTTCTTCCTGATTCAGTATCAGAAGATTGTATAGTCCTAGGCATTTATTTCTCCTACGTCGTCCAGTTTGTTTGTGTATAATATTTTGTAGTCTTATAATCCTTTTTATTTCTGTGTTATCAGTTTTAATTTCTCTTTCATTTCTGATTTTATTCTTTGAGTTCTTGCTCTTTTTTTCTTGATGAGTCTGGCTAAAGATTTATCAATTTTGTTTATCCTTTAAAGAACCAGCTCTTGGTTTCATTAATCTTTTCTATTTTTATTTTTTTAGTCTCTCTTTTATTTTTATTTGCTCTGATTTTTATTATTTCCTTCTTTTTACTACCTTTGGGCTTTGTTTGTTCCTCTTTCTGTAGTTTCTTTAGGTGTGGGGTTAGATTGAGATTTTTCTTGTTGAGTTAGTCCTGTATTGCTATAAACTTCTCTCTTAAAACTGCCTTTGTTCCATCCCAAAGATTTTGAACTGTTGTGTTTCCATTTTCATTTGTTTCCAGGTATTTTTTTTTTTTTTAAATATTCTCTTCAGGGGCGCCTGGGTGGCTCAGTCGTTAAGCATCTGCCTTCGGCCCAGGGCATGATCCCAGAGTCCTGGGATCGAGTCCCACATCAGGCTTCTCCACTGGGAGCCTGCTTCTTCCTCTCCCACTCTCCCTGCTTGTGTTCCTTCTCTCCTGGCTGCCTCTCTCTCTGTCAAATAAATAAATAAAATCTTTAAAAAAAATATTCTCTTCAGTTTTTTCATTCACTCATTTGTTGTTTAGTAGCATGTTGTTTAGCCTATATGTGTTTCTGCTTTTTTCTAGTGTTTCTTTTTTCTTTCTTGTAATTGATTTCTAGTTTCATACAGTTGTGGTCAGAAAAGATACTTGATATGATTTTAGTCTTCTTAAATTTATTGAGACTTATTTTGCGACTTAATGTGATCTTTTCTGGATAATGTTCTATGTGTGCTTGAAAAGAATGTGTATTCTGTAGATTTTGGATGGAATATTCTGTATATATATGTTAAGTTTATCTGGTCTAATGTATTGTTTAATGACACTGGTTTCCTTATTGATTTTCTGCCTGGATGATCTATCCATTGGTGTAAGTGGGGTGTTAAAGTGCCCTACTATCGTTATATTACCATCAGTTTCTCTCTGTATGTCCTTTAATATTTGTTTCATGTATTTAGATACTCCAGTGTTGGGCATAGATATTTACAGTTACGTCTTCTTATTGAATTACTTTATCATTATGTAATGCCCTTCTTTGTCTCTTGCTACAGTTTTTGTTTTAAAGTCTATTTTCTCTGATAGAAGTATTGCTACTCCAGTTTTGGGGTTTGTTTTTGTTTGGGTTTTTTTTCTGCTTTCATTTGCATAGTAAATGTTTTTCCCATCCATTCACTTTCAGTGTCTGTGTGTTTAGGTCTCAGGTGAGTCTCTTGTAGGCAGCATGTAGATGGGTCTTGTTTCTTTATCCATTCAGTTTTTTTTTTTAAAGATTTTATTTATTTATTCGACAGAGATAGAGACAGCCAGCGAGAGAGGGAACACAAGCAGGGGGAGTGGGAGAGGAAGAAGCAGGCTCATAGCGGAGGAGCCTGATGTGGGGCTCGATCCCATAACGCCGGGATCACGCCCTGAGCCAAAGGCAGACACTTAACCGCTGTGCCACCCAGGCGCCCCCATCCATTCAGTTTTTTGATTGGAGCATCTAGACTGTTTACATTTAAAGTTTTGATGTACTTATTGCCATTTTGCTTATTGTTTTCTGGTTGTTTTTGTAGTTTTTCTCTGTTCTTCTCTTGGTCTCTTCCCTTGTGATTGATGACTTTCTTTGGTGTTATGTTTGGATTCCTTTCTCTTCATTTTTTGTGTATCTATTACAGATTTTTAGTTTGTTGTAACCATGAGGTTTATATATAATATCCTAAGTATATAGCAATTTATACTAAGTTGATGGTTAAGTTCAAGCACATTCTAAAAGCACTACATTTTTATTCCCGTTTTTATGTATATGACGTCATAGTTTACATCTTTCTCTTTTGTGAATCTCTTCACTAGTGTTTTAGATATAATCAATTTTACTACTTTTGTCTTCTAACCTTTATACTAGCTTTCCAAGTGATTGGTCTACTTTACTATGTGGTTACTTTCACCCATGAGATCTTTTCCTTTCAAAATCTTCTAGTTATGTTTATTCTGCTTAAATAAGTCCCTTTAATGGCCAGGTTAGTGATGATGAACTCCTTTAAATTTTGTCTGGGAAACTTTCTCTCTTCTTCAATTTTGAATAATAACCTTGCTAGGTAGAGTATTCTTGGTAGTAGGTTTTTTTTCTTTCAGCACTTAGGCTATATCATGCTGCTGCAATGTTTATGCTGAAAAATCAGCTGATAGTCTAATGGGGTTTCTCTTGTTAGTAACTTTTTGCTTTTCTCTTGCTGCTTTTAAGATTCTCTCTTTGGGGTGCTTGGGTGGCTCAGTTGGTTACGCATCTGCCATTGGATCAGGTCATGATCCCAGGGTCCTGGGATTGAGCCCCGCATCAGGCTCCCTGCATAGCAGGGAGCCTGCTTCTGCCTTTCCCCCTCCTCCCTGCTGTGCTCTCTCTCTGTGTCAAATAAATAAAATCTTTAAAAAAAATATAAGATTCTCTCTTTATCTTTAATCTTTGACATTTTAATTATTATGTCTTGGTGTGGACTTCATTGAGTTCATCTTGTTTGGGACTCTGTGAATATCTCTTTCTTTCCCCAGGTTAGAGAACTTTTCAGCTATTATTTCTTCAAATAAGTTTTCTGCCCCTTTTCTCTCTCTTCTTCTGGGACCCCCATAATGCAAATATTAATACACCTGAAATTATCTAAGATGTCCTCTAACCTATCCTTAATTTTTTTTCACTTAAGATTTTTAATATTTTCAAAATTAAGATTTTTAATATTATGACAGCTATATCGCCCTTTGTTTTTTTAAATTTAAATTAAATTAACATATAATGTATTATTAGTTACAGAGGTAGAGTTCAGTGATTCATCAGTCTTATATAATACCCAGTGCTCATTATATCACGTGCCCTCCTTAATGTCCCTCACCCAGTTACCCCATCCTCCCACCTCCCTCCCCTTCAGCAACCCTCAGTTTGTGTCCTATGATTAAGAGTCTGATGGTTTGTTTCCCTCTCTGATTTCATCTTGTTTTATTTTTCCCTCCCTTCCCCAATGATCCTGCTTTGTTTCTTAAAGTTCACATATGAGTGAGATAATATAATTGTCTTTCTCTGATTGACTTATTTCTCTTAGCATAATACCCTCTAGTTCCATCCATGTCGTTCCAAATGGCAAGATTTCATTTTTTTTGTTGGCTGAGTAGTATTTCGTTGTGTGTATGTATGTGTATGTATATACATCTATGCATACACACACACACACACACACATATACACACCATATCTTCTTTATCCATTCATCTGTCAATAACCTATCCTCATTTTTAAAAACTCTTTTTTCTTTTTGCCATTCAGTGGGTACTTTCCATTATCCTTTCTTCCAAATTGCTGCTCTGATCTGGGTATCCTAATCTGTTGATGTCCTCTCCTGTATTTTTCATTTCAGTTACTGTATTCTTCAACTCTGGTTGGTTCTTTTTTATATTTTCTATCTTTTTGTTGCATTTCTCACTGAGCTCATTCACTCCTCTCTTAAGTCTCATGAGCATCTTTATAATTATTATCAGGTAAATTGTTTATCTCTGTTTTGTTTAATTCTTTTTCTGAAGCTTTGTCTTACTCTTTTGTTTGGAGCATGTTTATATGTCTCCTCATTTTGTTTGACCTTCTGTGTAGCCTGTGTAGGAACTTACCTGCATAGACTGTGTGTGCCTGGCTGTGTGTAGCTTTGGCTGGCTGACTGGAGCTGTAGTGGGTGCCAGCTAGGGGTCCCCGGGTGTTCTCTGCAGGGGGCATCCTGGCAGGGAAAAGTGAAGCTGGCACAGGTGAGGGTAGGATGGGGGTCTGGGGTGTGCCATGCTGGGTCAGCTGGCACTTAAGCAGGCATGGGTTGGGAGGGGCACCTTGCAAATATGGCTAGATGTGTGGGCTGGGGTCCTGAAGCTCACTGAGGCAGTAGGCGGATTAGAGCATCTAGCCTCTGCTCCCATCTGTGCCACCAAGGTGGACGGGCAACATAAACAGTGGTGCTCACCAGCACCTCTGACCCTGGAGAAAAGTCTAGCAATTTCTCCACCATTTGTCAGATGCTCCAGGGCTAGTGAATGAGTTTCCTTCACCTTTAGTCATTTAAACCTTTTAAACCACAGCTTTTTTTCTGGGCTTCAGGGCACGGGAATCTGCACGAGGGTCCCTCAGTGCTATCCCCCTCTACTCCAGTCCACAATGTCAGGGGAGGGGTACAGTTGTTACTATGTTCCCATCTCTCGTGTCCGTCTGTGTGTGGTCCCTCTGTCTTTTGTTGTGCCGTTGGGTCAGCCATCAGTTGTTCAGGAGGCATTCCTCTATATGTGGGTGTAGAATTGGTGTGACCATGGGAGGACATGAGTTCAAGGTCTTCCTATGTTGCCATCTTGGACTGTCCCTAGTCTGTTTACATTTAATGTAATTATTGATATGGTTGGATTTGGTTCTACCATTTTGCTGTTTTCTCTTTGTCTCGTGTGTTTTTTGTTTCTCCATTCTTCTTTCCTGCAAGTTATAAACCTTATGATTCTGGTGTGTAATTTTTGACTTAGAAGTCCTATGTTTTAAAAATACATAAGCAGCTTTTTATATTTACCCACCTGTTTAGCATTTCAGTGATCTTTATTCCTTCCTGTACCTTTGAGAGTGGTCATCTAGTGTTAGTTCCCTTTGGCTTTCAGAATTTCTTTAATTTCTTTAATCTGCATTGTGGTGCAGATTTGTTGGTGATGAAGTCTCTCAGCTTTTTTGTTTGAAAATATCTTTCTTTCACCTTCGTTTTTTGAAAGTTAGTTTTGTTGGAATTTAATTCAAGGCTGACAGAATTTTTATTCTTCCAGCCCTTTAAAGATGTTCCATTGTCTTTTGGCCTACATTATTTCTGATCCAAAGTTACCTATCATTAGACAGAATATTCTGTACGTAATATGTCTTTTTTTGCCTAGCTGCTTTCAAGATTGTTTCTCTTTGCGTTTGCAGTTTGACTGTGACTTGCCTCGGGACTCTTCTTTACTCTGCTTGGCATGTATTGAGCTTCTCGGATCTGCACATTTGATGGTTTTTTTCCTCCAGTTTTGGGAAGTTTGGGCCTTATTTTTTCAAATACTCTTTGTGACCAATTTTCTCTCTTCAGTTACATGTCATTAGACTGCTGGATATTGTCCCACAGTTATCTAGATAGGCTTTATCTAGGTAGGTTCAGTTTTTCCTTCAGTTTTGTTTGTTTTCAAATTGGTTAATTTTTGTTCATTTAACTTCAACTGTGCTTTTTTTTTTTTTCCTGCCTTCTTTTGCTATTAAGACAGGTCAGCGAATTTTTCATTTACTTTCCAGGTTTAGAATTCTGTTTGGTTCTTTTTTTTTTTTTCCTTCAAATTTATTATTTATTTGAGAGAGCAAGAGAGAGCACGAACAAGGGGAGGGGCAGAGGGAGACAGAGAAGCAGGCTCCCCACTAAGTAGGGAGCCCAACGTGGAGCTCGATCCCAGGACCCCAAGATCATGGCCTGAGCTGAAGGAAAATGCTTAACTGTCTGAGCCACCCAGGCGTCTCTGGTTCTTTTTTATAGTTTCTATTTCTGTATTTCCTCTTTGTCTCTTCCTTATCTACATATTTTCCTTTAGCCCTTCAAGTATTGTAAAGTTCCTTTCTCCAGATGGGAGTTTCTGATGGCAACATGTGGGCCATCCTGGATTTGGTTTCTATAGACTACTTTTTTTCCTTAAGTATGGGTCATGTTTTCTTGTTTCCTCTCGTGTCTAGTGATTTCTGATTCAACACTAGACACGATAATGGTACATTATGGAGGTTCTGGATTCTGTTACAATCCTCTGATGGATTTTTGTCTTAGCAGGTAGTTAATGTGATGAGACTCAAGTTCCAAACTCCTGGGTCCCCTCTGTTAGCAGCAGCTGTAAACTCCACTCAGTTCTTTTCATTGCCAGCTGCTGTTTTTTTTTTTTTTTCCTTGGGCCCCCCTGGAGTCTCCAGCCAAGAAATCTGCATATTTAATAGTGCAGATTTAGGGGTTCACCTCCCCATCCCTTTCAAGGTTCCCTTTAACTTTCTGACTGCTCTGTCAGCCCTGAACTCTGTCCACGGCCACCCGGAACTATGCCCTGTAGAGATGGGTGAGTGCACTCAGGCAAAACATGCAAATTTATAAATCTGATCAGGTGCGGTTTCTCTCCTTCCAAGGTCCACTCTTCTCATTTCTGCCTGATTTTGATCGTTCTCCAGTGCCTTCATGTAATTTTTAAGTATTTTGTCCAAATTTTGTAAATGTTGTCTGGTGGAGGGTGGTGTGACCAAGCTGTTCTGTCATTGGTGGAAGCCAGAAGCCACGCACATACGTTTTTGGACTTACAGTCATACTGCCCCTCAGCCTTGGGCTGCAGCACTGTGGAGGGAATGGGGCTCCTTCCTCAGGAGTGGAGACGGCACAAAGAGCACAATGGGAATGTCTCAGTCGGCTTGGGCTGCCGTACCAAAGTACCCCAGGCTGGGTAGCTTAACCAACAGACATTTTTTCCCTCTGTTCTAGAGACTGGAAATCAAAAATCAAGGTATTGACAAATTTGGTTTCTCGTGAGGCCCCCCTCCTTGGCTCGCACATGGCCACCTTCTCCCTGTGTCCCCGTGGGGCTTTTTCTCTGTGTGTGCGCGTCCCTGGTGTCTCTTCATCTTTCTTAAAAGGATAATAGTCCCGTTAGATCTGGGCCCCACCGTTATGCCCTCATTTAACCTTAATTATCTCCTTACATGCCCTATCTCCAAGTGCAGTCACACTGGGGAAGAGGGGTTCAGGGTATGAATTTGTTGGGGGGACAGATAATTTAGTCCATAGCAGAGCATGATCAAGGCTGGGGGTGGTCTGCGAGCAGGCAGGAGAGGCAGAGCCGTGCCGTGGGGATGGCATCAGGACACATTCCTTCAGTCGTGGAGTCACTCCCCCGTAGAAATGCAGGACACCGCTCTCGTCCAGGCATGTTGTGAAGGGCGAGGGTTCGGTGAGGGCAAGACTGGCTCTGCCCTCGTGGAGCCTATGGCCGAGGAAGATGAGGAGACGTGCAGACACTGAGGTTGTAGAGCGGTGAGAGAGGACGTGGGAGGCGCCCTGGGAGCACCGACAGAGGGTCCTCCAATCAATGTGTGGGTCAGGGAAGGCTTCTTTGAGGAGATGCTTTTCTAAACCAGAGCCCGAAGTGTGAGTCAGGGGTCAGCTGTGGAAAAAAAGGGTGTCAGGCCAAGCACATGGATGGGCAGATGGGGGGGCCCCAGGGTCGAGGGGGGCTCTGCACACTGGGGGAACAAAGTCATTTAGCACAGCTGGAGCTGGAGGCATTGCAGGAGCAGAGAGGTAAGGGATGAGGCCAGAAAAATCGGTTGGGGCCGGCTTCTGTGTCAGATTGTAACTTTGTCCTCCAGATGGGAGGTTCTTAAAGAGAATGACGGTCTCCTTCCACTTGGAGCCCCCTTTCTGGCACAGTGAGTGCCCGGCGAGTGTCGACATGTGCCACGTGTTATGATTTGGGGGAGGGGGCTGAGGGGGGAGGGTAGGGGGTGCGGGTGACCTTGCCTCCTCGGTAGAGCAGGTGAAGGGCCTGCAGGTCGCCGACTGCCTCCGGCTGCACCTGCCGCAGGGCTCCGGGTCAGCTGTGCCCTGTTGTTGTTCAGCCCTGGACAGCGAGTCGGCCTCCAGCAGCATCCGCTTCAGCAAGGCCTGCCTGAAGAACGTCTTCTCGGTCCTGCTCATCTTCATCTACCTGCTGCTCATGGCCGTGGCGGTCTTCCTGGTCTACCAGACCATCACAGACTTCCGTGAGAAACTCAAGCACCCTGTCATGTCGGTGTCTTACAAGGAGGTGGATCGCTACGACGCCCCAGGTAGAGAGCCTGCCCCGGACGGACTGGGGCGCCGGCTTACAGAGGAGCCCCCGTTGCACTCACTCGCCATGCTGGGCACCACAGGCAGCCGGAGGAGCCCGAGCCCCGTCCGGATGTAGCGGACACACCCAGGGAGCTGCTGTCCGTATGCAGCACAGTGTGTCCTGTGCCGAGCAGAGGGGTGGACAGGGCTGGCCGTGGTCACTGCAAGGAAGGCTTTGCACAGAGATCGGACTTGAGCTGGGCTTTGAGAGACGAGAAGCGAGTTTTTCTGGGAGGGGGATTGGCAGGAGCAAAGGCGAATATAGGGAGGCACGGCTTCTCTGGAGAGGCTGTGTCTAGCCTGGCTGGAACTAGAGGCCAGTGGTGAGGAGCAGTGGGAGCGAAGGGAGGCAGGGGGTAGAGCCATCCAGAGGTGGTTGGGGCCCTGCGTGGGGAGGGGGCTCCCTACCTTTCCTGTCCCGTCCGGAGGCCAGTCCCTGAGCAGGCAGTCATCTGTGCCAGAGACTGTAGTGTCTGCCTCCCGGCCGTGAGGCTCATGGGGTTCTGGAAGCGTGGGCGTGAACTGAGCTCTGAGGGCGCCGGCCGTGCCCACCTGCTCTGCGCACAGGATGCCCGACTGCCCCTGTGGATGGCCCGCACGCAGGGCGAGGCCAGAGTCTCGGTGCCTTTTGCCTGGGCTCCTGGAAAGTGTGCGGCTCGCAGCTTCTTCACCCATCTTTGTCTATCTTGTGTTTGTCCCTCTTCTCTGTGGGCCTGCTTTGGTCCCCGAATCCGCGGTTTCAGCATCTGTTTCTGGTCTCTGGGTCTCCGAGCTCTGCCGGTGTCTGGTGCCAGTCGCTGCTCTCAGGTGTTTCTGCCACCGAGGGTGGACAGGTATTGTCAGTAGAGCCTCGAATGAGGTGCTCTGGCTGAGGTGAGGAAGGGACCGTTGGGGTGCGACTTGCACACCTGGAGCCCCTGATCAGAGCGGGAGGCGAGAGGCAAAGTAAGCTGTGGGGAGTCCCACAACCGGGGGCCTCCCACTGAATCCGTGGGTGGGTGGTTGGGGGGGGGGGGTTGGCGCTGCCAGGCTCTGTCATGGAGGCCCCCTCGGGGTGTCTCGAGCAGGGTCGTGAAGTAAGGTGGGTTTTGGTGCAGGCGCCAGGGAGGCTGCACCCCAGGCCAGGAGAGGGGCTTTCTGGGAAAGGGACTGTGTCCTCCGTTAGAGTAGGGCTTTCTGGGGGCAGCAGACTCGGCTCCCCACTCTCCATAACCCTCTTCTTCTCCCTCCTCTGTCGTCACCCAGGGAGTCTTGAACTTGGGTTGTGGGTGGGTGTGAAAAAATGTGCGTGACGTGATATTAGGAGTGTGGCAGGGACCATGACTTCTGACATTCCCTTTTTCCTGTCTGTGCCCCGTAGGGATTGCTCTGTACCCAGGTCAGGCCCAGTTGCTGAGCTGCAAGCACCATTACGAGGTCATTCCGCCTCTGAGGAGCCCCGGACAGCCGGGCGACGTGAACTGCACCACCCAGAGGATCAACTACACGGACCCTTTCTCCAGCCAGACCCTGGTAACTCCCGTCCGCTGTGCCAGGCCTGGGTGGGGGGCTCCGTCAGCCCTACGCCCTGCGGGCCCGGGCTGCTTTCTGCCCCGGGGCCACTCGCACTCGCTTTGTGCAGGCCCTTGGCCCCCAGCAGCCATGAGGCTGTCCCAGTTGGAGTCATGGCCATGGCTGGCTGGCCTCTGTCAGGAAGGGCTGTGGGGACTTCAGCATTCTCCGAGGGATCCTCGGGGATTCCTGACGTTGTGATAAGATCCCGCCCTTGATGGAAGGATGAAGGGTTGCAGGGTGAGGCCAGTGTGGCGTAGAGGCAGTCCTATACCTGAGCGCCCGACAGAACTGCCACATGGGGTCGACTGAATGATTCATTCCTGGGAGCGAAGCCTGGGAATCCGTATTTTGGAATCAATAGGCCACTGTGAAGAAGCCGGTCTGGGTGGGAACGAGGATCCCCAGCCCTGGCGGCACCTGCCCAGGGTTTTGAAGGCAGAGAAGGAATTTTGTATTTATTTCCATCTTCTCTCTTGCATCCCATGTCCTTGTTCCAGGGAGGATTGAACGGGGCTGAGTAAAGGTTTTTCGAATCAAAGAGAGGAAAGGGGTTTTCAGGTAGGGGCAGCCGCTTGCCGCGTTTGTGTCTGTGCACAGTTCCGGTAGCTGGGAGCGCTGCAGGGGCAGGAGCCCCCAGAGTGGCAGGAGGCGGAGTGAGAGGAGCTCACGTGGCTCCTGGGGTGGGCCTGAGTTGGAGAGTCCTGCTGGGACTTTTACTCTAGGCTTCCTCCTAAGAGCCGGCTGAAATTATTCCCTCTGCTGTAGAACTAGAGTAAAGCAAAGTTTCCATGGGGGCCCCACAAACCCAGAACGGGTAAATCGGGTCAGGTGGAACGAGCAAACAGACAGAGTGCACACCCTGGAACAGGCGAGGAGAGGCGTGGGGGAGCCGAGAGCCTTCCTTCCGGCTCCCAGCTCGGCGTCAGCAGGCGCAGAGGGCAGGGCAGCGGTCAGGGGCAGTCGTCACGGGACCGTCCTTGGCAGGGCCTGCTCTGTGTCCTGCCCTCCTGGGGCGCGCGGAACTGGTAGGCATAGCGTCTGCCTCTGGGTAAGAACGTTCTCGGTGGAGGCTCAGGGGAGGTTCCCTGCTTGGGCGCTGGGGCAGCACAGGAACGGCACAGCTTGACACTGGGCCTCCACAGCTGACCGGGGCGACAGGTACCGGAGGGGAGTGTCTTCCCAGGAGAGAAATCTGCCCAAGACCCGGCCTGCGGGCATTGCCTGTCCCCTGCTGCGGGCTGTCAGGCCCAGGCGAGTGCGGGCCGCAAGAGGACGCCCGGGGGGGGGGCACTCGCCCCCCAGACCTGTGCTCGTCACCCTGGCCCACCCTTCAGCAGTGGGAATGAGTTAAGGCTCATTGGACATCTACACGAAAGCAACGGCATAGAAAGGAGGACCGAGAGGAGCAAGCAGGGCGGATTCTGTAGAATAGGGAAAGGATGCTAATTTAAATGAAAAGGAACATATTTTTAGAAACGTTAAGGAAGATCTGGATGTACCCTAGGAACGCTGTGTGGACCCCAGCCGCCGCTGTCCGCTCGGGGTGGCCNTAAGGACCGCCCCCCGCCCCCGCTGAGCCGCGCCGCCCAGGAGCCCCCACGCTCGTTCCCACTCCTGGTGGTGCCGGTTGTAGTCACGGGATTTGAGTACATATTATAAGCTCCCGTGAAATACGGGCGCACAGGAGGGTTGTTGGCGCAGAAGCTGCGTTGAAGGCCCTCAGCGCCTCCAGCTCCGGGTGACGCTCGGTCCCCCCCGGCGGTTCCTCACGCGCTTCCTTGCGGTCCGCAGTCGTGAACTGGGAGCAATTCTGGTCTCCCCGGGCGCCGGGTCCCCCACCCAAAGCAGCACGGGGTGGTGAGGCGGGGGAGGAGGGTCAGGGAAGAACTGGAGGGCTCCTGCAGGGCCAGGGGCCAGCACACGGCCTCTGTGGGGGCGCCGGTGACGCCCGCGGGGGGCGGCCTGGGGCGCCTCTGCAGGCACCGCAGAGCACCTCGATTAGAGGCCTCTGTGCGCTCCGTGGCCCCGGGCAGATCTGGCCTCGGCGGACGTTCTCCCAGGCCGTGGCTGGAGTGGACATGGGACAGTGCGCCCCCACTTTGCCCTGCCGCCGCCGCCGAGGCCTTGGAGGCTGGCTGGTCCTCCTGCTCCCGCCTCCGCCCCCTTGGTGTGCAGTGCGCCGTCTGGGAAAGGGGTAGGATGCACGCTGCTTGCATCCTGGCCAGTCTGTGTGCACGTGACCTCCCAGGGGTCTCCTCCGAGCTGCTCGGTCAGACTTGAGGTTCTCGTGTTTCCTGGTCTCTCGTGCCCTGAGTTCAGTGCACTTTTACCACGTGATTGGCTCTGCCACAGTTGGGGCCACCGCCGCTCCAGCCTGTAGCACCCGTTCCTTTCCTCACCGCCTGCCGTGTTCCTGGGGTCCAAGTGGTAAGCCCTCGCCTCTTTCGGTTTGTCCCCAGAGCATTCCAGTTCCAGAAAGTAGCTTGTGTGTTGGGTGGAGACTAGGCGGAGCTGCTGTGCAGAAGCAGACACACCAGACAGACACCGTGGCTGAGCCCAGAGACAAGTCTGGTTATTTGGAGCCAGTGGGGCGTGTGGGCGGTGGGCACGGTGGGCGGTCAGCGATGGCTTCTGTCCATCGCTCTGCCATCCACAGGGCACGCTCTTGGGCCTCGGTAGCAGCCCTGGCTTGTTGGCACTGGCTCACGTGCCCGCTCCCAGAGGGTGAGGACAAGTGTCTCCCTGTGACGGGCACTTGTGGTCCCCTGAGTCACTGCTGTGCACGTCTGGGAACTTCATCACGTGGCGGCGGCTGGGGCCAGAAAGGAGACTCCTGCCGGGTGGCCGAGCTGCTGAATCTGGGATTGGGGAAGCGGTTCTAGCTAGTTTTCCAGGAGGAAGTGGATAGTGGGAACCATTAGCATTCTCTGCCGCCACCCAACATGTCACAGGAAGTTTGAAAATAAAAGGGACAGAGATCCCTGGGGAAAATGCAGCAAGAGGCAGGCAGAGTGAAGGGCAGCTTTCATATCAGTCAAACTGGAATACCAGGTGCGAAGGGCTCCAAGAGGGGGGTTTAATATGGAGAGAAAATATATGCCTTTCCACGAAGATGTAGCATTCAGAAAAGTCCGTATGTGCAAAAACAGCATTCCCTTTGTATATTTTAGGCAAAACCTGCTAGAAATAAAAAATACCCATCGCCTTAAACGGTGACTAAATTCGTACTTTCCGCTCTCACGCTCACAGATGGAATAGACACAAAGGAGTAAGGAGAAGGGTTGAACAGCCCCGCGCACAGATTCAGAGTGCCTTGTGTGACACCTTGTGCCTGACAGTGCTCACTCTCCCAAATGTCTGTAGAGTGTTGATAAAAGTTATTGATGTAAAGATGTTTTTTCCCCAAATTAATCTATAAACCCAGTGTCATCAGTTAAAAAAGTCCCAGTTCATTTTTTCATGGAATTTAACAATCTAGTTTTAAAAGTTCTCTTAGAAGAGCCCCTGTACAACAGTCAGCCCTCTGGGTTTGGGGACAGGGAGCAGCGTCACAGAGGGGACCTGCCCGGTAAGATGGCAGAACAGTGTGAACCCGTGGGGGTCAAACTTGCCTCTGTCTGTTGTCTGTATCACACCAGATACAAAACTGAAAGCCAGGCATGTAAAGCATCTGAATGTAAAAAAGTTTAAAAAGTGTTATAAAGAAATATAGGAGAGGGGTGCCTGGGTGGCTTAGTTACGTATCCCACTCGTGATTTCAGCTCAGGTCATGATCTCAGGGCTGTGAGATCAAGCCCTACATCACGGTCCCTGCTCAGCGGGGAGTCTGCTTGGGATTCTCTTTCCCTCTGCCCCTCCTCCCACCATATACCTCTCCCCATGCACCCCCCCCATGCTCTCTCTCACGCACTCTCTCTCTAAAAAAAAAAAAAAAAAAGAAAGGAAAAAATATAGGTCGTTGATATAGTTTTACCCAGAAACCATAAAGGTAAAGATTTACAGATATCACTGTATCAAATTTAAAGCTTCCTTTAGCAAATGACATTAGAAACAAAGTTGATGGAAAAGTGACAGCCTGGAAGAAAACATTTGTACATGTAATGGATGTAAGCTAGCATCCTTTTAATTAATTAATTAGAGAGCGAGAGTACGCATCAGCAGGGGGAGGGGTGCATGGCAGAGGGAGAGAGAGAATCTCAAGGAGACCCCCCTCTCAGCAGGGAGCCTGACTTGGGCTGGATCTCAGGACCCTGAGGTCATGACCTGAGCTGACATCAGGAGTCAGATGCTCAATGGACTGAACCACCCAGGCTCCCCACTGATGTCCTTTCCAAGTAAAGGGCTCCCCTCGCGCAGGCAGCCCTCGAGAAAAGTGGACAGAAGACAGTTGCTCTCTCAGCTGTGGTCCAGCGGTACCCGCAGGGCTGAGCAGGAGTGAGCATGGACAGCGGGGGGTGGGGGGGAGGTGGCCTGTGGTCATCTGGGGTATGCCAGGCGAGGAGCTTTCCAGTCACACTCAGTGTCTTGGGGGGGGCGGTGGTGGCGGTCAGGAGCAGAGCAGCTGTAGCTCCCCCAGGGCTGATTCTGGCCTTTGTGTCTCTGTAGAAATCTGCCCTGATTGTCCAGGGGCCCCGCGAGGTGAAGAAGCGGGAGCTGGTCTTCCTCCAGTTCCGCCTGAATGAGAGTAGCGAGGACTTCAGTGCCATCGATTACCTCCTCTTCTCGTCTTTCCAGGAGTTCCTGCACAGGTGGCCTTCCAAGTCCGCAGCGGGCTTCCCCATCCCGGGGCGGGGGCAGGCACTCGGGGCTGCGATGACCCACCAGCCCGGGGGACTGACCTGGAGCTCCGTGGCTCGGGGAGACCTGTCTTCACAAAGTGCAGCAGGTCTGGTGTGGTGTGTGTTCAGACTGGCGGGCCAAGAGGCTTGGTCCTGTTGCTGCCAAGCGAGGCGGGAGGAGCTGCTGGGACCTCGTGCACCCCCCGAGTCCCTGGCCCGAGCCAGGTCTCCCCTGCGGTGTCAGGGGCAGTGTGTCTAGCCCTTAGTGTGTGTTTGCCACATGTGTTTAATATGGGTATGAAAGTTCCTGTCTGCCGGGGGGGATCCACCGGTGCCCTCTCTGGGGCCTGGAGTGCTCACTGGGACTGGGAACATTTTCTTCCCATCCTCGAGCCAGTGTGACTCAGGCCTCTGGGTCCTGCTGAGCCCGGGGCTCCATTGAAGGGAAGCAGGTGGCAGTCACCACGGAGGAGAGGCCACTCCCCTGGCTGAGGCCCTCCCCCTGCTCCGTCCTCTGTTTCGGAGCTTGAAGCCTCTGCTGTGAAGTCTTTGACCCTGTCTGCTCCCCAGCATTCCCTCTGTCCTCCCTGCGTGGAGCTGCCGGCTGGGCAGATACCATGGGTGTCCAGTCTGGTGAGGTTCCCCTCACCGGGTCTCCCAGAGGGAGGCTGGCAGGCTCATCTGCAGACTCGCGGCCAGTGCTCTGGGAGCAGGTGGGAAGGAGGAGGGACTCCCCTATGGGGGGCCACCTTGAGGTGGGTGACAGTTCTCCGTGTGTGTGCAAACCGAGACACAGAGCTTGGAGAGGGAGCAGGAAGCAGGCAGCATCCTGGTGGTACCAGCCAAGAGACCAGCTCGAAGGGGGGGCTTGAGTTGGAGTGTGGCCGAGTTTGAATCCTGCTGTTGTGCCTAACAGGGCCCTTTCTTCTCTGTCTCCCAAGCCCAGACAGGGTGGGCTTCATGCAGGCCTGTGAGAGCGCCTATTCCAGCTGGAAGTTCTCCGGGGGCTTCCGCACGTGGGTCAAGATGTCCTTGGTGAAGACGAAGGAAGAGGACGGGCGGGAAGCGGTGGAGTTCCGGCAGGAGGTGGGTGGACCTGGACCTGCTGTCCGTTGCCGGCCGCCTCCACCCTCGACTCGGGGGTGGAGAGGAGCTTTGCAGAAGGGATGACCTCTAGGCAGTCTTCAGAGTGGGAAGGGACCCCGTGCTGGGGCGGAGACATGTTCCTCAGGCCCTTCCCTGGGCCACCGTCGGTCTTCGCCCAACATACGGGCCAAGCCGAGACGCCTGCGTTTCACAGGACAGGTGACTCACCTTGCCCAGCCGGGGTTCTTGGCCCTCAGAGGCTGCGGGCCACATGGAAGACAGGGGATTTGCAGGGAAGAGACACTCGATACGGTGGCCTCTGAAGGATTGTGCATGTGATGATCCACTGGGATGTGCTTTCGTATTAATTTCTTTATCATCCTTTTTCTATTTCTGAATATTTTGAAAGGCGTGTCGTGTTAGAACAGTAATAGTAATGTTACATCACTTCTGAAAGTCATATGTGTGTTGGGTATATGCTCAAAATGTGATCCTGATGGGAAGTGCGATTGAAAACTTGCAGTCCACTGGCCTGGAGCCCGGAGACGTCCCGACGGTAGACAGGAGAGGACCCGGGGAAGAGGCCCGGCAGTGCGGATGGGAGGAGAGGGCATTTTGGTTGCCACAGCAGGGCTGTTTGTCAGTTACCACTGAAAACAAGGCTGCACCCCTACCTTTGGGACCTCCACTTTGGCTGTGGCTGCCCCCCTGCCCACATCCACACCCAGAGCCAGCCATCTTGTGTATCCGTGGCTGGGTCCTGCAGAGGCAGCGAGGAGACGGGTCTGTTCTAGAAAACTCTGTTCCTCCTTAGAGGAACGCCTCTTAAGAGATGTTCTGTTGGGCTGGACTCTGAGGGGCAGCATCAGGAAAGGCCTGGGTTGGAGTAGAAGGACCGACTTCCACCCCCGCGGCTGTCATTAGCCAGGAGCCATGTTCTCGTCTGGGTCTGCCCCTTCCCTGCCCCTGGTCCTCAGACTACTCCAGATTAGAGACCTTTGGGAAGAGCTTAACGCTGATTCCCTTCAAGAGGGACAGGCTTTTCTCCTGCCCTAGGGTGTGGCAACTCCCTGGCCATGGGTCCTTAACAGATAACTGTCACCACCTGGATTTTTACTCCACACTCTTTGGGAGCTTCCAGGACCTTCCTCATCGGGCCCCACGGAGGCTGAGGAAAGGAGACACCATACGTTCACCTCACAGTTAGGAGCGGCCTGCCTCCCCAGCTCTCCCCACAGCTCCCCCGTGACCGGAACTCAAAGGGGCCGAAGTCCCAGTGAACCTATGCATTTTAGAATGTTTGTGCCTTTTGTTGCTATCTAAACTGGAAGTTTTTTGGTGGGTGACATGACCTCTTTAGAACGAAGTTTAAAAGTTTTTTTTATAGACTGTTTTAAAGTTTAGAAAACTTAGTGTAGTTATTGTCTCATTTGATCGTGACCGTGGTGTAGGCGCTTTGTCGGCTGTGGGGTGAGTGGCTCAGTGAGGCTCAGGTCAGGGGTGGACACAGCCCTTCAGCTGGACCTGGGCTTCTGCCCCTGGGACCTGTTTGCTCTCCGTGACATCACGCAGAGTTTCTGGTAATTGCTAACCAGATCTTACCAAGCACACGTGCTGTTTGCAGGGAATGCTCAGCTGGGTGGGTCTGTGAGGCTGCACTTCGTCCCTGTCGACCTGAAGCATTGAAACACTCCGCTTTGAAGATCAAGTATTTTGAAATTTGAGGTTTCTGTGGCTTCTCATTATGCCTTAACATGATACTTTGAGTATGGTTTAATCGTGAGTCCAGATACATAACGACGATTTTGGTGATAATCCAGAATAGCTATTGTACATCCCAGATCCTGTTCCTTTCCCTAAGGAACTGGAAACCAGGGTAAAGTCTCGGCTCTGGTACCAGCTTATGAGATTTTTGGCTTTCTCTGTCCAGAAGATGGCAGGAAGAGAACCAAGGTCCAAGATCCCGTGACTCCTCTCCTTTCCTGTGACCCAGGCTGGGGAGTGGCACCGAGGTGCTAACACTGCTTTCTCTTTTCCACCTAGACTAGTGTGGTGAACTACATTGACCAGAGGCCAGCCGCAGAGAAAAGTGCTCAGCTGTTTTTTGTGGTCTTTGAATGGAAAGATCCTTTCATCCAGAAAGTCCAAGATGTGAGTATTAGTTCACGTTGCAAGAGCAGACTCCCTGCGCTGAGCTGTTTGACCCATCCTTGCAGGCTGTCCTCGTCCTTTCATGCACAGATTACTTTGTCATTTATGACTTTGCGTCCTCTGTTGTGTTTCACTGGCCTTGCCGTCACAGGACAGGTGGCCTGTGAAGGTGGGGGCTTCATCTTTTGTTCACCATCGTTTATCTACCATCTGGCAGGGTGCTTAGCACAGAGTACGTGCTAGGTAGTAATGTTAAGTGAATGAACCAAGTGGAATGCATGGATTGCATTAAGCTCGGGTCTAGAATACGGCTCTCGGAAGCCATTCTTTTTTAACGGGTCTCTGTTGGATAATAATCCTTATTATTTGTTGTCAGAGCAGAAAGGTACAAATAAAAATTAACAGCACGTCAACTAATGCCAGATGCCGACTCCGTCTTGGAGGGGAGGAATGATGGGACAGCTTTGCTAAAGGAACGTTCCGGGGAGACACCATCCACCAGAGCCAGTCCCCGATCTGATGCTGATGGGCGTTTAGATAATCCCAACACGTCCTGGTGTGGTCGTGGCTGAGGGGAAGCGCCGGCCGTGGCCGAGGCCCACGCGTGGAGGGGGTGTGTGACAAGAGCTCCCCCCACCCCCGGTGAACCGTGGCCTGGCAGGGCTGCGCGCCGCTGACCGAGGCAGGGTTCCGGCGGAAGAGCGGCCGCCTTGGGCTCTACCCGTGAAGCGCGTGAGGACGCGTCTTCCACTCCCGCTGTTGTTCAGGAGGCTGCACCCGAAAGAGGCCTGCTTTTGTCGCGCGGTCACTCCGCTTCACCGCAGCCCTGAGCTTTGGCGCCGGTGTCACCGTCTTGTGTCTGCGAGCCCTGAGGCTCCGCTGTCCAAATTCACCCTGCGGTTACGGTGCTGGGGACTCAGAACTCCCCGAGGCGGCCTCGGCCTAGAAGCGGTCAGCAGTCAGGGGGAGCGCGGGTGGTAGCGGTGACGGGGCGCGTCCCAGACCAAGCGTGGCGGCCGCAGGGGTTTGTGGGGCGGGTGCCTCCGCCAAAGTCGAGAGGGTTTCGGCTTCGTGGTCAGAGAGCAGAGCTGCAAGGGGCCGGGACGGGGCAGTACACTGGGCTGGGGAAAGCCTCGGGGCCGGGCGAGCAGAAGGCACAGCCTGGGGGCAGGAGTGCGGGCGTGAGACCGTCGGGGGACTGGAGGGAGGGCAGGTTGGAGTAGCTGAGAGATGGGACCAAAACGGGAGGAACTGACCTGGTGGCGTGCGTATAGTTTTGGGGCAGATTTGTCTCAAAGCAAGTTCACTACTGCGGATGAGGCCAGAAATGTCAGCCTCACTACTGAATATCTAATTTGTGCAAGAGCTTTTTTAAGAAACAGTTTTTTTCCAGGATCCGTTTATGGTAGGGGGACATGAGTATGTTTCTTCTCAGACTTGAGCTCTGTACCTTGAAGGTATCGTCAGAACGAAGTACACTTAAGCAGTTTTAGGACCCGGGTGTTTTTCTTACCACTCCCGTCATTGGGGGTAGGAGGCCCTCGACAGTCACGCTGCTGTAACCTGGGCCTCAGAGCTGAAGCAAACTGATGAGCTTGTGTATGTCGCTGTTTTCCAGATAATCACCGCCAATCCTTGGAACACAATCGCCCTTCTCTGCGGGGCCTTCTTGGCGTTATTTAAAGCAGCGGAGTTTGCCAAACTCAGTGTGAAATGGATGATCAAAATTAGGAAGAGATACCTGAAAAAAAGAGGTCAGGCGGCAAACCACATAAGCTGAGGTGGCCTGTGGTGTTCGTAGAACTGCCCCCGGTGATGGAAGTTCTCGTCACTTCTGGTTTGGTAAACGGAGCGACCAGCGGCCCTGTGCTCACTGGCAACGGGCTTTGCCGGGAGGAGCAGCCTGCGAGACTGCTTCTAACCTGGCCCCAAAAGAGGATGTTTAGAGCCTAATGGAACAGATCCAGTGGAAAACCTATTTAAGTATTTAAATTATTAGTGAACATTTGTGGACGTGTGACTAGGGATTGTGGAAGATGGAATTAGATATGTATCAAGTTTTCTGAAGGTTTGTGAAGCTGCCTTTTTTATTTGGTTTAGTGTATAGTTCAGCTCTAACAAGATAATTAAGGCTCTACATCTCACCTTAGTTTTTTTTCCCCTGACGTTTTTAAAGTGGACAGAAGAGAGTGTGATTTTCTGTTTCCCCAGATCCTGATGACGCAGACGTGCAGGGTAGGCGCACACAGAGGCGGAATCCTGTTTATGACCCCGGTGTCATCTGCCGGCTGCGCTGTCTGGCCACGTGCTCCCATTTGTTAAATTTTAAGTGGGACTTCTTAAAGCTACTAGAAACTAGTGCGAAGATTTCTTGTGGCTCGACTAGCCACCTGCCTGTCTGGCTCGAATATGCTGATGCAGGCGTAGGAGCGCAGCGAGGAGCACCCCGGAGCACCGGGACGTGTGCACAGAGGAGGGGCCTACTCGGTGTATTTTGATGATTTTATTAACAGGTAAATAAAAGGTTAATGCAAAAGGCCTCCGTGCGTGTCTGCTAAGTCGGTACGCGCCGGGGTGCTTCCATTCTGTGACCTCCACGTAAGTGGCCGCGTGAGCTTGGACCCCCGGGATGCATGGATTGGACTCCCGAGGTGCATCATGCCTGCGTTCAAGGAAGGGTAAGTGGCCCAGTCGGGAAGAGTGACAGATGTGCTGCCATGACCAAGCCGTGGTCTGTTCCTGTCCAACAAAAGCACCCATCTGAGAAAGGGGCTCTCGGTGTGACCCTCAAAGCCTACTGCCTAGCTTTTGACAGAGGTGAGTGCTCAGTATTTTTCACATGGTAGCAATGGGGTGATATTTAAGGTTATGGAAATCGTCTCCAGAGCTTCAAATCATTTCATGCCCTCTGCTTCCAAAGAGGACTTGGCAACACTTCCTGCATTTTATAACCTGGCTTTAGGTAGAGAGGAAAAACTCAAATGTGCAAGGGGGTCATTCTTATCTCATGTCTAACTCAGCAAGACACTGTTATTTGATTGAATTACTAAGGATAAACTTGTGCAAACCTTCGCTATACCACAGAAGCACGCACATTCAAATGTGAGCCTAGATCTTGTCTCTCTGTAAAGTCTTTTTTGTAAGGCAAATGCAAAGCCAGGCGTAGCTTAACAGTAGTGGAAAACACGTGTCTGTGTGCATGTTAAAATATCTCTAAAGAGGACACACCACTTCAATATTACTTATCTAATACTTGCTCAAATGCACGTACTGAAACTGCATTTCCTGTACTGTGGAAAGTGGAGAGACCTCTTGCACGTGCTTTAGAGTAAGTAGGTAGTTAGGAAGTGAGCGTTTTTAGCTTGTCAAAGAGAAAACTTGACTACAGCTGCAGCCTGAGGCCGCTGTGACTGCTCTTCGGTGACAGAGATATAAACCTTCCACCAGCAGACATTCAGACCTAACCTTCACTTCCTGCCAGGGCAGGGGCTGGCCCTCTGGTCTGTGTTCTGTAGTAGGATCGCCCTTGCCTTCCTGTACTGCCCCAGCTGTCAGGAACCCGGACTGGCCTTGGGTCAGTGCGGAGGACTTGGCAAGAGCACGTCGATCTGGGTGGCTGGGACAAGGTGGCTATTCGAGACACTAAAATACGAGCCATGCACCAAAAAGAAGAGTTTCTCCTGGGGCCGCAGTGGGTGAAAGGAGTTGCATTTACAGTGACCGAGGAATCGTGTGCAGGACGCAGGCTGGAGTTCTTCATGAATGCAAAAGAGTGGAAAGTTTACAATAATGTCTAATTTCTGACTCGGCCACAATTTCCCTGCACCTCACCCAGGGAAGTGCTGTTTATTATAAATTTTGAGATTTATCCTTGTGGGTCTGTTTTGATTAAAACTGACATTTAAGGTAATTTGAACCTATTCTCTGAGCAGACATGAAGGAAGATGAAAGGATATCCTCAAACTGAACATTTTATGCAGGCATTCTATAAAACAGATGTACTTTGGTAAGTGGCTGCAACAGTCATGTATGTACGAATACAAAAGGGCAGCAGGCTGCTGCTGGGTGCCTCAACTCAGAGCCAGAAAAAGCAAAGACAACATAGGCAAAATACAAACATAGACTTTATTAAATGCTGCTCAATCCCCCAATGAAGATCTTTCATTACAAAACAGTTTTCCACACAACTGCAAGAGATTGGAATGGTACTCATAACAAAAGAAGTGAGAAATACTTGACCAAGTGAAAACATATAAGACCTCTCTAGAGTCAAGAACTCTACAGGGGAACCTACTGCATTTCCTTTAAATAAAGCCAGGCAGTGACAGTGAGCGCTCTGCGTCACCACATTGTGGGACTCAGAGCCGCCTTCCCTGGATCAGGAGGGACTGGAGGAAGGGCAGGTTGTGAGGACTGGAAAGGTCCTGCCTTCAGCCTTCGGGAGGAAGAGGAGGAATGAACTGAGAGGCAAGCTCAGTGTTCGCCTTCGAGGCCTCTGAATCTGGGCGCATCACGCTGGGGGCTGCAGACGAAGGGAGAAGAGTCGTGAGGAGCCATCTGAAGAATTTGGTTTACTTTCCCAGCTTTTATTTATATTTTGTGCTTTAAAAAGTCTGGAGATTTAAGCTTCTGCTCAAATTCCAGAGTGCAGTAATATCTCTAATGAAGGAAGGCTTAGGGCAGGTAACTCCCCCCATCATATTTCTGGGAGCAACAAAGGGAAGGGTAAGGATTACACCTTAGTTTTATTTTAGGAAATTCTTTTTCCCAGGATGTAACTAAGGTCTGCAGCAATGTGAAAAGCACATTATAAAAGGGAAAAATATACAGAGCAGACTACTATTATCTATGTGCAACACAATCAAAAAAAAAAGAATTCAAGTCATAATTCTTACCACTCCCATAATTATCTCACTCATAGATGATAAAGTTCATTCATTTCTGTGAAACTTTAGAAGTGACACAATAAATCATGATTAGACAAAGGTTACAATATACTGTGGCCATGATACAGCACAGGGCTATGTTTAGTCCATATTTTTCATTTACAGTTGCCAGAAAAAAAGTTGGCCTTTTAATTATATTATACTGAGAGGTTTGTTTCATAATTTTTACATATTTCAAAAAAGTGTACAAAACTGCCTATCCAACGGAGGTGGTGGGCTTTTTATTCATCACTTGTATTGCTGAGAATACTGTGCATGTTGTAAGCACTGTTCTGCTTTTCCAGAGCTTTCTTTAGCTTTAGCTCCTCTAATTTTTTCCATAATTCTTCACGTTCCAATTCCTTCTTCTTTTCTCTGTAGATAAACCAAAATTTTTGTAGTCAGAAACCTTTAATTGAGAGCCCGAAGAAACGTGCTGTTTGGCAGTTTGCTGGGGACACATTCACCCACATTTCACTTAAATCCCTTTACTAAAGCATTTGAGGCCAATTACCCGGAGGACCTAATGAAACTCACTGTCACTCTCCTGAGTGATTGATTGCTACGTCTGAGTTACTCTTTGCTTTCCGCCACATATTCTCCCATCCGTGACCGCTATTGTCATTGGTGCTTCATTACACATTCACTTGCTCACCTAACCCTCTCACAGCCACCAGAGCTGTGCTGGTCATCCTTTTATGGAGATGGGAGGGTAGCTATGAGGTCAGGCTGGGGCCACTTCCAGGTAGAATCACCTCTCTGGCCACTAACCAGTCTGTATCTTTGACACCCAATGAAAGCTGAAGTTTGGTAAGAAAACAAAATTCAAAATATTTTTTATGTTTCAACTATTTAATTTCAATTCTAAGAAAAATGCTTCCGAATAACTTGGACCAAACTATTCTGAAGGACTACATGAACGTCCTTCAGATGTTTTTGCAGATATGATTATTCTTAGTCATGTGAAATATATGAAATATAAAGTTTAATGTGACCCTAATCATCTTTTCCCTCATTGCTTCCTAAGGTTTAAACTATGTATCTAATTTCTTTTCCTGTCTGAAAGTGCTATTTTTTAAAAAAGAGTTATTGATGGACTAGGATGGCCCTGAAGAAGAGCTATCCTTGCTGTCCTTGCCACAGGAAAATCCTGATTAGGAATTTATAGTCAGAAGAGATCGCGCCTTTCCAAACAACAGGTAATAAACTTCTTAGACGTAAGGCAGGTTTGTAAATGCTATGTGCTACCATCCCTAAAATATTTACTGTTGCAAGGAACAAAATCTCAACAGTACTGAGCCAGAGACATACCATTATGTGAGCTCCCTCTGACCAAAAAAAAAAAAACAAACCCCTATGCTGAACTTTAAGATACCACTTTGTTAAAACTGACAACTTAAAACTACCACACTGTTGTGCAAAGAGCAGTTGAGGAGTAAAGCTCACTATGGAAGCCCATCTGGACAAAGGATTTTCATAAATACATAGAATAAATTGTATCAGTTTGGCATCAGTTGTATTTCATGATTCAGGTGCTACCAGACCGATGAAGTCTAAGGCTCAGAATGAGATAAACAGGATTTATAATCCACATTAAAACTGTAGTCTAACTCGTAGGGGACGTTTTTGATTTGGAAATGACTTAAGAGTTTGAGCATTACAATTTGAAAGTCTCTAATGTGACTGACTTAAACATTATAATTTTAACTTAGGCAAGACACCTTACTGGACTGAATCACATTCAACTAACCTAAAGTGTATAGATAACTTGATAATTAAAAATAACAAATACCTTTGTCTTTCAGCTTTGTATGAGCTAGTAAGGTCATCAAAAAGCTTGCCATTCATTTCCATTAGGGTTTTCAGCACGTTGTATACCAGCGCTACAATGGTCCTAAAATGAAAATAAGCAGTGTTGGGTCACAGGAAATGTAACATTATCATCCCTAAATGGTGGCTGATTCACTTAATTCCATCTTAGAGATAATAAACTAAGGTGCAAGGGTTAAATAGTTTGCTTAAGGTCACACAGCCAGTGGTGATACAGTCTATCCGATCATATCGTGCTTAAACTCACCTTCACGTCTGCTCTACAGTCCGCTGTCTCAAGCTAATAGTAGTAAAGGACGAGAAAGAGCTAGCTGCCGTAACGCGTAACAAACTAGAAAGTAGGACAAGGATGTTAGAGAGGTTAGAAAGCGTGCACGGTGTGAACACTGCTGGTGTGATCTGAAGCATGGGAGCTTCTCCCCAGGACGGCGCTAACGGCAGAGGCTCACGCAGCCTCTGCAGATGCTGGCTTGGTCTCTGCACCTGGGTCTGACCACAACGCGTGCGGAGTGACATACTAGATGGTTTCAATTTAAAATTGCAAATCTTCCTGAAGGGAGGACTAAGAACATACATATAGTTACAGTTTTATAAAACTATATGTATATCGAATACACAATAGAACTGTGATGTTAACCTTGGAATAAGCTCCAAATCTGTATAGGTTAGATCGAAAGACAAAAAGCACAAATACAAGAATAACACAATCAACATAAAAGACTTACGGATTCCAGTGTTCTTTGGAGATTTTGTACAAACTGCCAAACATAATTGGTAGAATTTTATCAATGTTCTCCTCAATCAAACTAAGAATATATTCATTATTCCAGAAGTACAATGCCCTTTCTGCAACCTAAGAAGACATTTAGAAATGTCAAAACTAAAAGAGAAAAAAGAAATAATAGTATAAAAATGGCCTCATTGAAAATATCATACCTGAAAATGAGAACTGGATACACACTTGGATATCTGCTTAAAAAGGGGCTCTTCAATTTTTTTGAACTGTGTGGGTTCAATGACATCTAAGATTTCTTCAATTTCTCCTAAAAACATCACCTAGGTTAAAAAAATTTTCTTTTAAAAAACATAAATTACATGATGTTAACATAGAAAACTACAAATGAGAAGGTTAACCTACAAATTACACAGTGGACAAAATTAAGGTCTTGATTGTACATACAATTTACTATAATGTTCAGCTATCCCCCCAAGTTGCTCTCAAAAAGACCACCTCTTGCTCGGTAGCAGTGACAATACAGCCAGCCCAAAGAGGCATGTTTTTTGCTTTTCTGTTTTTAAGGATTTTATTTATTTGACAGAGAGAAAGTGGGGTGGAGGGGGGCTGCAGAGGAAGAGAGAGAAACACGCTCCCTGCTGAACAGGGGAGCCTGATGTGGGCTCGATCCCAGAACCCTGGGATCATGACCTGAGCCCAAGACAGACGCTTTTAACCTACTGAGCCACCAGGTACCCCAAGAAGCATGGTTTATAATAAAGCCCTAAGATTAAGAAATTTTAATAAAATTGTACTTTTTTTTGTTGAACAAAACCTACCTCTTTCTGACTGCATGTTTTTGGCCAAAATTTCAGCAACCCTCTGATCACCTGCAAAAAGGAAAAGTTTAGCACAAATTAAGCAATGAAGTTGGTTAACCCCAGGAAATTTTTAGTAATTGTGATTATATCAGTATTCATTCTGAAGTAGATCAGTATTATCTAGGTGTACCCCCAGATTTTCTGCGCAACTTTATACTTTTGTAATAATCCAATAAATATTTACCGAGTACCTTTGTACCAGATACTGTTCTGGATGCTAGGAACACAGTGATGAACAAGACGATGAGATCCCTGATTTTCCATTAAACACAGATTATCCATTAAACATAGAAGTAATTTTAATAGTAAGTGCTACTTACATTAATAAGAAAACAAAGGAAAATATGATAATGACTGGGTGGGGTGAGGGAGGGGAGTTATTTTAGGGAGAAACTAAGGAACAAAGAATTCCTGTTACTTAAAACCATTTGAAGCATCAGAAAGTTTCCCGTTTCATAGCTAGCACCATCTTGGTCACCAGAATACAAGGGATCATGAATTTAACTGAACACATTACAAACTTGCAAAAGTTTGTAATAAACAATGTTAACTGTATCAACAGAACACTACTACTTGCTCCCTTATGCCTTATTCCAGAAATTCCAGTTCAACTTATTACAGTTTTAAGTTAAAAGGGAAAACTATATGATCATCTCAAAAGATTTTGAGCAGTTATTTATTTGACTGATATATAGTCTGATAAAAATTTAGTAAGCTAGATGAAGAGAATTTCTCAGAAACCATTAGCAATCATGTATATATAATGATTTCTTGGAAATAAGCTGCAAACTACCAGGACCTGGTACTTTTGTGGAAATATTTTGTTAAGAAACTGGAACTCTTGTGCACTTAAAAAAAAAAAAAAAGATTTTATTTGACAGGGAACGCACAAGCAGGTGGAGCGTCAGGGAGAGGGAGAAGCAGGCTCCCCACTGAGTAAGGAGCCCAACATGGGGCTCGATTCCAGGACCGTGGGATCATGACCCGAGCCGAAGGCAGACACTAAACTAACAGCCATCCAGGTGTGCCAGAAATATCTCTTTGATAGCCTTTTAGGTTAGAGTTGTAGTTCAGTTATATTTTATAGCCTGGTTTAGTAATAAACCTTTGTTCAAATTAAAATCGGGAAGAAAACTATTCTGGAGACAATCCAGTAAATTAAAAAGAATCTGATGAATAATCTCAGACAGGAATACCAGAATTATACTGATTTGTCTAAATATATAAAAGTATATAATGATTATATACCCCCTAATTTTAAATAAACTGAAAAATTACTAAAATGAGTAGGAAAGTTCAATATATGGCCAAATATATAAAAATCAATACCTTTGTAAAACAAAGTATCAGTAATAAAAGATGCGTTTCATAACGAAAACTAATGTACATAAATAAAATTTGTAAGAAATGTTTACTGAACATCATGAAACACTTCAAATACATACTATCATACATTTTTCCTACATTTAATGTAATTTCAATCATATACCAACTAAATTACTTTCTGAAACTAAAAAACACTTACTGTAAAATCCATAAATGTAAGCAAATAACCAAGAATTTTTTTTGCAGGGGGAGAGGGAGAATTAATGGAATGGAATGGGCATTACTGATAACAGCAACTAAAATGAGATGATAGTAGCACAGAAACCGGCAAAAAGATATGAAATGGGGGTGCCTGGAGGGCCCAGTAAGAGCATGCGACTCTTGATCTTGGGGTCATGAGTTCAGTCCCACACTGCGTAGAAAGATTACTTAGTTAAAAAAACACGGGAGGTATGAAATAGAGGAGTATCTACACTCGTGTGTAAATGGGGTTTAGTATGACAATGGCGGCATTTCAGTTCCATGGGAAATAGATGAATTAGCCAATTAAGTGGTGGTACTTGGATTGCTGTCTCACCATTTAGAAAGAAAAAATGTAGCTCTGTTGGTACCCAGACTCCTAAAATGATTTTCCATGACCCTTACTTCCTGAATTCACACACTTGTGTAATCCCATCCCCACAAGTTGGGCTGCCCTAGTAACTTGCTTCTAACCAACAGAATGTGGCCAAAGGGACAGAGTACCACTCCCATGAGTAGGTTACAAAAGATTGTGACTTCCAGCTTATTAGCAGACTCTAGATTCTTCTTGTCTTGCAAGCTTTGATAAAGCAAGCTGATATGCTGGAGAGGCCCAAAGGACAAGGAACTGAGGGTGACCTCTAGCCAGCTAGGAACTTGAGGCCCTCAGTCCAACAGCAGTTGAGGAACTGAATTCTGCCAACAACCACATGGACTCAGAAGCAGATCCTTTCTCATGTAACCCTTTCTATGAGACCCAGCCTAGGCCAACCCCTAGACTGCAGCCTTCCAAGAGACTCTAAAGCTACGTAATACCTGGATTCATACTTCACAGAAACAATGAGATAATAAATGTTTTTGTTTTAAGCCACTAAATTTTGTGATAATTTGTTTATAGCAATAGAAACTAATACATTTTTTACCCTTGTCACATACAAATTTTAATTTCAAATGGTGTAACGGGTTAAATGGTGCCCCCCCCAAAAGATATGTCCATGTCCTAATCTCTAGAATCTATGAATGTGACTTGCAACTTATTTGAGTCTTTGCAAATATAATTAGTTAAGGATCTCAGGATGAGATCATCCTGGATTATCTGGGTAGGCCCTAAATCCAGTGACATGTCCTTATGAAAGACACACAGGATAGATAGAAGAGGCAGCAGTATGAGACTGCAGCCACGCCACAAGCTGCGCAACACATGGAGACACTAGAAACTGGAAGAGGCAAGGAATGGAATCCCCAAGAGCATCTGGAGGGAATGCAGCCCTACTGATATCTTGATTTTGGACTTCTGACCTTCAGAACTCTGAGAGAATAAATTTCTGTTATTTTAAGCCACCAAGTTTGTGGTAATTCATCATGGCAGCCCTAGGAAACTATTACTGATGGAATAAAGTTTTTATAGGTAAAAACTAAATCCATAAAATAACAGGATACTGGAGAATATTTTCATAATCTCAAAGGGTGTAGAGGGTTTTTCTTGGGGTGCCTGGGTGGCTCAGTTGGTTAAGCATCTGACTCTTGATTTTGGATCAGGTCATGATCTCAGGGTTGTGAGATCAAACACCACATTGAGCCCTGTGCTGGGAGTGGAGCCTGCTTAAGATTCTCTCTCTCCCTCTCCCTCTGTCCTCCACATCCCCCCGTCTCGCCCCTGCCACTTTCTCTTAAAAAAAAAAAAAAAAAGATTTTTCTTAGCATGACATCAAGGCCAGAAACCGTGATGATGAATAGATTCCACTACATTTTTTTTTTTTTTTTAGTTCTTTAGGGTAAAGATTAAAAACTATATTCAAACTTAGAAACTCTGAATGGATAGAACTATTTACAAACTATAACAGGAAAATGATTAAATGCAGGCAAAGGACCCAGAAATGTAAATGACCAATAACTATAATAAAAGGATGGCTTAATCCTTGTAGCAATAAAAAAAAAGCATATTAAAATAGTATTTCATATCAGGTGCCTGGGTGGCTAAGTCAGTTAAACATCTGACTTCGACTCAGGTCACAATCTCAGGATCCTGGGATCGAGCCCCCCAAGTCAGGGTTTCTCCTCAGTGGGGAGTCTCCTTGTTCCCCTCCCTCTCCCTCTGCCCCTTCTTCCACTCATGTTCTATCTCTCAAATAAATAAAATCTTTAAAAAATAATATTTCATACCTATTTGACTAGCATAAATTTTAAAGCTTAACATTCAGCATTGGCCAGGGTGAGGGAAAGGCATCTTCAGACTCTGGACTGGAATATTAGATTGTTCAAACCTTTTGGAAGGCAACTTGGAATATGTTAAAATTTCCAATGTACTCTTTGACCCAGTGACATGGTTTTAATTTGAGTGATTTTTAAACATTTATATACATGGGACAGCTGGCTGGCTGAGTTGATAGAGTATGCAACTCTTAATCTCGGAGTCATGACTGAGTTTGAGCCCCACACTCGGTGTAGAGATTACCAAAAATTTTTTTAAATACTTAAAAAATTCATATACAGTTATTTTTTTTTTTTGGTGTGCTGTCCTGAGGACTTTTATACACAGATTTTTTGTTTTGTTTTGTTACCAGCACCACAGATAGGACACACAAAAATTCTAACACCCTAAAACATCTCCTCAACCAGCAACATGTTTCAACTACTCATGTGTCCATTAACTGAAGATTCAGTGTGTTATGTTAATCCATATGATGGAATTTGATGTTACCAGTGAAAACAATGAATATGGAAAGGCAGCCACATTATACTGAGAAGTGAAAAAACCTGGTCAGCACTGTCCCACTGTTTAACTTACACACATATATCTATGCATAGAAAAAATGCTAGGAATATATTCAAAGATGGCTATCTTTTAGAAGACAAGATTTTAAGGAATTTCCTCCAACTTGTGCTTTGCGATTTTGTATTGTGTGAACTAAATTAATACACTATTTTCATAAACAGAAGTAACAATAAATCATTTCCATTTTAGAAAATAATTTCAGCTGAAGATATGGGTACACAAATAGTGTAATAAACTAGCCAAAGCTCTGACTTCTTTATAATTTGTACGAAGCTTTGATATGAATACCAGGTTTCTAGAGATTGAGTATTAAGGCTCAAACCCAAGTATCATGGCCATAATTTGGGTGCTGAATGGCCTATGGTAGAAACTGCAAGATCTACAGAAAAATATTTTCCTTTGTCAACTTGGACATTTACCTTCCTACTCCTCGTCCTGTTTCTATTTCCATTAATTCAGCTCACCTAAGACAGACATCTGGCCATCATCCCTCTCCCCAATCTACTCTATTTAAATAAAAAGAAATCACCTATCTTCTCCCCCATCCATCCAGTATTAATTTATATTTAAATTACATCTGTCTACAGTTCTATTATGAACCACGCTTTATTATGTTACAGGTTTTGTCTTAATTCTGAGGAGAGGTACCATGGATTTATATTAAGTTTTAATTCACTTTAGAGGTTTATGTGGTTTCATGTAAATACTAGGCTTCTAGTTCTCCTGATTTGTCTTTAAAAACCGGTTTTTTAGCTGTTTCCAGAAAGATATGCAAGTCTAAAAGTTCAAAAGCCCTAAGTATCAGGGAATGGAAAAATATCTTTTGTTCCTTTACAGGATGTTCAAGTCAGAGGAAGAATACAAGTTCATAATCTTTCAAGCATGCCTAGGGATAGCCTAAGTAACTTCATAATAAAGAAAATCTTACTTAAATCCTTCAAATCCTTTGCTATTCTTCAAGAATGCTTAGTTTAAATATTTAGATTTAGGATGCCTTGAACATTCTCTCAAATACTTCATCAATGTTAAAAGGCTGTTTTGTCTGCTTTCATACTTTTCTATTTTCTCCCTATATTTTTTTTTCTTGTATCTTCAATTTTCATAATAACATTTATATTCTCTCCTGAATCTCCTCATTTGTAGGCAAATAGCAGAATTTGAAGACTGAATTGCTATGTTGATTTATAAATAACCTTTATTCCAAGATTACATCTTGATCACCAAAGGCAAGGAAATCTTTTCAATCCCTATCCTGTGGTTTATCATTAATTAAGAGGGAAATCCTATTTCTAAAAACAAAACAAAACTCCAACGATCCTCACAGTATGTTTTAATTTTAAAAGGTGAATGAAGGGGTGCCTGGATGGCTCAGTTGGTTGGGCATCCAACTCATTTTCGGCTTGGGTCATGGGATTGAGCCCAGAGTAGGGCTCTGTGCTCAGTGGGGAGTCTGCCTGGGATTGATTTTCTCCCTCTCTCTGCCCCTCCCCCAGCTCATGTGCGCACTCTCTCTCTCTAAAAATTAATAAATCTTTAAAAAAGTGAATGAAGAATATAAAGATTATCAGTGAAGATGCATATAAAATTTCACTGTAGTCACTGGATCCTGTCATCACACATCTCAACCGTGATATTTTAATATTAATCTATATTTAAGTTATTCAAGACAAAACTTCTAACTTGTGAGAACTCCCCCTCCCAACACTGTTCTTTGAACGCAGATTAACTCAACATTCCTTCTAAATGACTTTAAAGTATATTACTACTGCTGTTTGACAACTTCACAAGGGTATAAAGAAACCTACCACAAAGTGCTACAATGTAGATTAGAGACATAAAAAGTAGACCACTTACTGGTTCTGTCAGCGTAGTGTCCTTCTCCAGGAACTGCACGACACAGTAGGCCAGCTAAAATGTAAGGAACAGTTTATAAATATTACTGAATGAAATAACAGTGATACAGGATTTTTATATTTAGTTAACAAAAATGGCTACCTCATTTTAATAAATTTTACTTTATCTCAATACGTAAACATGAATATAATACAACTGTGTAACTTTTAACCTTGAAAGTAACTTCTAGGTCAAAAACGATGTTCTTTTTTCAGTAGTTACCTTCTGAATGTAAAGTTAAGTGAAACAGAACTAAAGCTAACATTTTAGTTTTTCTGCATGTTTCTGCATGTATACCTGTACTGATAGGATATTATTCTCTAAATACTCATGGAGACTAAAATCAGTGACCAGCTATGCTATCAAGGCTAGACGGAACATTCTGCAGATATATGGGGCTCATTCAAAGTCAGGGCCTGGACCAGAAAAGAAGAAAACTTGGTATTAATCTCTCCTATCATTTACACTTAAAGTGCACTGAGCTTATTTAATAAAGCTAAATATCATGATACTTCTAAATTATAATGAAATTTGCTTTGAGCAATTTACAAAGCAAATTGCTTTTATACCTAAAATTGCTGCCTTAGTATTTCTGAATTTTTCTACCTTTATATCAGCCTTTGAAACAATATTCATTTCACTTGAAATCTGTCTGAAACTTACCTGAGCATGAAACAAAGCTAATCCTTTTGCAGTATGCATAGGAATAAGAACCTTCATTAGAAATTGTTTATGTTCTGCTTTCAGTGGCAATGCAAAGCCATTGATAATACTGGAGGGGAAAAAAAGGCAGGGGGAAGGGTTAAGTAGTTACTACTTTATTTCCAAAAATTATATCCATGAGTACATAAGGAATAGCGTTCTGCTTCAATCCTGGTGTTGAATGACTTACCCATCTTCAAACTAGTCTGGTTCCTCTAAGTCATTCAGTGATCCCAAAAGAAAACTGGGACCGCCAATTAAAGTCCCACTAAATAATTTCTATCTTCATTTTCTATAAAGCCTGTCACTTTACTTATGCATTGTTGCCTTTATTCTCCTACCTGAAGCCACAGGGGAGTCAGTATCACAATGCTGTTAGAACTTTCTATATTTTCTGAAGCAAAAAGTATTTTCTGAAGTAAATTCTGAAGTTTCTCCTACTTTGCTGAAAGATCTGAAATTAAGAATTTTCTCCATAATCATTCTCTAACTATAAATAGAGGGGGCCTAATCTTCTCAAGTTAATACCGCTATTTGATGAATAAGGAAGGCAAAATGTTCATGTAAACTAAAAGGCTATAGATTCTTCTAAAAAGAACAGATGGATTAGGAATGGCCTATCAATATCTTAACAAGAATTCTTATAACTTTATCAGAGATTCACTATAGTTTATTTCATTTCTTCCCAATCAGATCCTATAAATTTCTGAGGCAGTCTGGCAAGATCAGGTATAAAACATGCCACAGCTTCAAAAGCAGGCAGCCTATTCTAAAACAGATGTCTTGCATGGCAAGTACTCTAATATGCTGACCACTTAAAAGCTATAAAAAGAATTCACTTGAGAAACTATGTCTTGTGCTCTATATTTAAACTCTAAAATACGAAATAATTTCTCCAACCCTAGCTAAGACTCTAATACATAAAACATTCAAAGTTATTTAACTCTTTAAAAACAAAAAAAAACTGACTTACCTTCCTAATATTTCAAGGAGTTCAGCAACACCATTGAAATGTTCTGTTTCATATATAAACCTGAATTTAAAATAAAGATAGATGTAATGAAAGATAGATGTAATGAAAACTCACACATTAGAAAACTAAACTGAGAGAAGAAGGCAGGAAGGTAAAGAAATCAATCCTAAGGGCAACTGTAAGAAACTATAAGCATGCTTTAGGAATTCTTTGTAAAGTATTTTGTCCCAAATTGGTTAACTTTTGCTAAAACTAGCCATAAAGATAATGGAATATTATTTCACCTGGAGTATTTTATTTTACTTAAAATTTTAAAAGAAAGATGGGGTTTCTCAAGGAAATACTTTTCAAAATAGGAAACCTCCACCCATAGGAAAATCCAAGAGAAAAGGACCCACATGTAATAAAATCACATTTATTCATAGCTTCACTAAACCTAAACTACACAGGCTGCCTGGCTTTCCAAGATTAGGCTTGCTGTTAAAGCAGGAAGTCATAAACTCAAATGACTACAGGACAGGGAAGGTGTTAAGTGAGTAAAGTGGACTTAGGAGGACAGAGACCTGCAGAAAGATATTCTCTCTAGAGGAGACCGCTGTTACTGCTTTCTAATTGTTAAAATGTGGGAATGCTAGCCTAATTCTGCCAGATTTCCAATCAAAACAAACAAACCAAAACGGAAATGTGGGTATATTAAAGCTAAATCTCCTAATCAGAAGAAACTACTCAACAGATTATCATTTATAAAGTAGTCAAAATATAGGCTCCATATAAATTAGCTTTGTCAGAAAAACAAATGAAAGTACTTTCAAGAGCAAATGACTTAAATAGTATTTATGCATATTTTTTAAACAAAAAGGTCAAAGAAATAGGTAACGAAACAAATTCAATAAATTTTAAACATGAACATTGGTATTACCTATTAAAAACCGTCTTCATTACTACTATCCACTCACATGAGAAGTAGGTTACAAGTTTCTAAAACATTACATGCAATCAAATGACACCCATGAAATATGCTAAAAGTGACTCAAATGCTATCAATTAAATTAATAGAGTTCAAATACTAAAAATTAATCTAAAGGAACTGAAATAAAAAGAAAACATGGAGGGGGAAAAAGTGCTAATTATGAATATATGACCAGTTTACCTGAGGAAAATGTTGTTAATTTGTTTTCTGATGAATGCTCTTAATCCAAGAAATTTCCCATAAATTCGGTGCAGAACAGTCTTCAGGAAGTCACGTTCTCTGGGATCTTCACTATCAAAAAGCTCCAGGAGCTTTAAAAAAAACCTGAGAAATTACTTTTTAAAAATAATTGAGCTAAAACTTCACTTTATTCTAATTTGATTCAGAGATAACCCATGAAATCTTCAAAAAAAATTTTTTAAAGATTAAGGATTCTGCCTTAACTTGATTTTATTCCAGCTAAATAGTGAAGCTAAAGAAAAGCTTAAGGAACGTTTCTTTTCACTTCATTTCAAAAAACAACATAATATAAACCCTTCATAAAAGTGGGATTTTTTTTTTTTTTTTGGTCTTGCCACTCATTTTAAAATTCTATCCTATTCTTGACTACTAATCATGGCTTATAATTTTAGAGTGTTGTAACTTGAGATTTTTTTTTATTTGTAACTTAAGAGATTTTTAATGCTAATAATTTAAAACTACATACAAAAATCTTAAGCTTGCACTTTGCAAGTCATTATAAATAAAGTTTAAAAAATACACATGTGCAAATGAGTATTTACAGTTTACTAGGAAAGATTTATACAAATTGAAGCTATTTTGTGGTTTTACACTAAAAATCAAGTCAGCAGATATATGCTAATAGAGCAAAAATCATTCATGAAATAATGAAATAAAACATAAGACCACAGATTTTTACTTAAAGTCACCTTAGCAACTGGTTGCAAAATTTTAAACCAGTTCCAACTGCCCAAATGACCATTTTCCTATACCGCTCTACACAACTCTTCAGCAAAGACAGAATAAAGAGATCTGTGAAAAATTTGAAGTCAAAGCTCAAATTTCCATTTTTAAAATGGTACAGAAAGTGAATTTCTTCTGTCAAAAAAGGGTACTACTGTATTTTAAATAAAACATTGGATTTTCTTAGGAAAAATTTAAGAATACTCCCTCTCTATAAAATATAATTATGTATATGAAGTCATCAAGAAATTCCATGTTCTGTCCTTTGATACTGATAATTACAGTCAAGATGGCAAGCTCTGAACCTCATCAAAGTTCTTTCCCATTCTGTCTTGAATTATATGTAATTGTTTACATAGCCATCTCATCTATTAGAGTGGATATTTTTTGAGAGCGGTAATGACTTTAGTCATTTTTATATACCCCTAAACAAATGTCTTGTTTATAGTTTGCATTCTTTGTTCACTAGGTTATTAAAGTCCTGAGAGTCCAGTCAAAAATGTCCAGAGTATAAGAATTTGTGTTTATATACCTAATAAATTCAGTTCAAATTATTCTAATTAAAAATGGTTAAACCTACTCACTTGAGACACTCAAATCCAAGTTTCTGATGTTGGGTTTACGTAGAAGATAAGCTTTTAAATTAATTAAAGGGGCCCTTAATTGTTAAGGCTGACATGTTTTAATTCAAGAACAACTATAATCTAGTACAAGTTGATCCTCAGGAGAAAAATATAAAACTAGAGAATAGCTGTTAGCCAACTTTCAAATCTATTTAAAGAAGCCTATTTTGAAGTATTAATCTAAATAAAATAATCTATTTAGAAATATAAATATATATAAATTCATGTAATAAAACACATACAAACCTAGTCATCAGGAAACTGTTTCGTATTCTGGCTGTCATACTTATATTTAACTGTGTTTTCAAGGGTAATTCATAACCTCTGAGCGTTTTCATCATTGGTAAAATGAAGAAGGTTGAAACTAATCTTGTTTTTTTTTTTTAATGTGATGGTAATATCATAGTCTAGTTCCAATCCTGGTCCCAGCTACTAGTTGTGTGGAATTAGACATGGTCTAGTTCTTTATATAAAATCATGTAAGGACAGTGCCTGGCACATAAAAATATGCACTCAATAATCTTAGTTTCCTTTTTTTCTTCTGAGATCCTATGACTTGAACTTACCTTGGAATTATGCAAGTGTTTTTTTCTCTTGAAATAATGAATGTCCACACTTATGCTTAAGGTTTTATTTCCTGTACATCTTAAGTCTTAAAATTACCATGTAATCAAATAATTTCAAAATTCAAAAGCTGAGAATTCCCTTACATACAAAAGTAACATAGTAAGAATAACTAAGAGAAGTAATCTATGAAAGCATAGTTGTCTAAACTGCTAAGAACAAATTATTGGGCTTTGGCTTCTCAGACAATTCAGGTATTTAGAGAAGGTAGAAAATGGGTCCCACTCTACCACTTATCTTCTTGTTCCCCCTCAAATCCATGCAATAATCCAGCAGCAGAAACACCTCAAGCTCTAGACTGAAGTACGAAGGCAACTGTTCCTCTCAACCTGCTTTTATCTTAAACACAATTTAATACGGTATTAACAGAGCTCCTTAATATGCTTTATTCCTTCTGCAGCACACAAGAGCTACAGAAGGAAATAAATAGGCATTCATTTGCAATTACCAAAGTAACAAAGCTCCATCTAATCTCATTTTTACTTGTGGATGAAATGTAAATTTTACTGTTAGCACACACCTAATATTTCTTCATAATTTATGAGGAGCTGCTTGAATGGCTGAAGGACATATTCTTGACAATATTCTCCACTAATCAATATACTCACAGCAACTAGTCAGAATACTTTATGTGAGGTCAGAGGTAGTTGTAAATGACCAAAAATGAATTCCAAATATGTGGAACTCATGTTTGTAGAATCTTTATCATACAGTGGTGGTAAGAAGGTAGGAAAGGTCCTCCTAACGATCTTAATCCCAGCCTCAGCACTGGGTTCATCACTACCTTCTCATTCAACTTCTACCTTTCTTGAAAATGCAAATAACTCTAGAAGAGGAGAGCATCAAATTCCTAATGAGATCTTACATACTGATAAGTTTCCAGAGAAAAAATGAACGTAGAAAGATCTGGTCTACTTCACAATCTTGTCTAGGGCCAGCCAATTCCCCATAGTTAAAAAGAGGCTTTTACATCGTTGAAAAGATTTTGAAAATAAAAATAAAAATGAACACAATCTTCAGTATTAGGTTCCAAAAAATAATAGCTAATAACCGATTTATAAAAGAAGGGGGTGCCTGGGTGGTTCAGTCATTTGAGTGGCTGATTCTTGATTTTGGCTCAGGTCGTGATCTCAGGATCCTGGGATTGAGCCCTGTGTCAGGCTCTGCGATCATCGGGAGTCTGTTTGAGACTCTCTCTCCCCTTCTGCTCCTCCCCCCACTTGTGTGTGCTCTCGCTCTCTCTCAAATAAGTAAATCTTTAAAAAAAATAAAAATAAAAAAAGAAATAAAAGAAGGTATCACATTGTTTCACTCTATCTCCTTTTCTTCTTAAAGATCCCATTTATCTCTGGCTTAGGAACTGGGTGGCTACAATGCCTAAGGTGGGAAGGGGAAAGGAAAAAGGAAAGGTCACTGGTAATTAATAACAGGGAAGGACCCTAACACCTAAACTCCTAACAATGATTCCATTTCCATTTTTTCTCTGTCATTTCAAAGTCACAATGCTTAAAACGTATGTCAAAGTTCAAGTTCAGAGACTTAAAAAATTTAAAAGGCGGCTTCTTCCCTTTAGATTGAATGGTCATACCAAACTTTCTCAGATTGTCCAGAAGGGCTTGCTTTTCTGATCTTCATAAAGTAACTATGAGAACTCAGTATTGGATAAGAAAATTCACTTGACTTCATTAGAAACTCACTTTTGATTAAAATACCCTCGTATTCTCAAAGCTACTTCACCTTTACTCTAATTGTCTGGCAAGAGTATTAAATGCTGTTAAAGTGAAATAAACCATTTAAGTTTTGAAGGACTATTTTAATCACAAATTAATAAATCACTGGTAAGATGAACATAAGAAAATTTAAGTCATTAAGAATTCCTTACCTGTTGTACAAATTTCTGATCAATGTATCGCTTTGCAATGCTAGGCTGGAAATCAGGGCTCTCCAAAAATCTTAAGAAGAATTCATAAACCAACTATGAAAGAAAGCCAAATAAAAACTAAGATGATGCCTATAAAATTTTACCCAAGTTTATCCCTTCATACCAAACATACCTCCTCTACCACCTTAGGAGGGAGATTTCCAACCTCATTAGAAAATGTGATGAGTTGGTAGCAGTTTTTAAAAACTAAATATATATTCACAATTTGGCCTCCTAACCTAGTAAATTGGGGGATTTATTGCTTCATATCACTTGCTGAAACTGAAATTACAGGAGTTAGAAAATAAAAACACCACCTATAAAATATTTAACTAAGAAAGACTATTTTGCAGTCCATACTCACTGGGAACGTGTTCCTTCTCTAGTGAACTCCTAACCCACCCAATTTAATCTCCAGAGTTCTTTAAATACAGGATAAGAAACCTCCAGATAAGAATACACTGGATTGTAAGGGGTAGTGTATCACTAACAATAAAAAGCAAAAACCTTCACATCTTTCTATACTATAGTGGGAAAAAATTAAATCAAAACCAGCCTGCCTTATTTGCATTAGGGAAGTAATGAACTAAATTATGTAAGTTCAGGGTTTGGGAAGGAATGTCTGTTTACCACAGTGAATAAACTAGAAGTCACAGCAGGGTATCTATTTAAAAAGTGCCAAGGTTCTTGGGGTAACTGGGTGGCTGAGTTAAGCATCCGACTCTTAGTTTCGGCTCAGGTCATGAGCACAGGGTCGTGAGACTGAGCCCTCCACTGGGCTCTGTGCTGGGCGTGGAGCCTGCTTCCCCCCCACCCGCAAACCCCCTCTTCCTCTTAAAAAAAAAAAAAATATATACATATACACACACACACATATAAAATATATATACATTTAACTATATATAAATATATATAATATATATTAATACATATAAATATATATATGAGTGCCAAGCATCTTAAAAGTAATAGGAAATGTCCACTTGCTGTCAAAATCAGAGTTAAAAGTAAGGTTTAGGGCGCCTGGGTGGCTCAGTCAGTTCAGTGTCTGCCTTTGGCTCGGATCTATGATCTCAGGGTCCTGGAACTGAGCCCTACGTCCAGCTCCCTCCTCGATGGGGAGCCTGCTCCTCCCTCTCCCTCTGTCCCTCCTCCCCCACCCCGCCACTCATGCTCTCTCTCTTCTCTCAAATAAATACAATCTTAAAAAAAAAAAAAAAAAGGTTTAGTTTAACTCACCTCCATTACACCTACATCTATCTTTTAAGAAAGGAAGATACACTAAAGTTTTTTTTTATTGTAACCTAACAGCTATAAAATGCAGAAGTATAGCCCCAAATGTGCCTTAATTTATTAGCTATCAAACAACATATTAATCTAGTGCCCTAAAAATAAAAAAGGAAGATTACGTCCCGAAGTAAAAACAGTCATTCAATAAACATTTAGGTAGTCAGGCCACATACAGAAGGGAGGGGGGAAAAAGAAAGATTACTACACTAAATTTACAGACATTACAACACCCAAAAAAGCATTACCAGATCTGGGCCTTATCATTCACCACAGAATAACAAATTTTTACTGCTATGAGTTCAATAATATTCTAAGCCTAACAACAGTTTTGGGAGCTGAATAAAGGTTGTTTTTGTCTGACACATCTTTCCCCAATTATCCAAAGGAGTGATGCTATCTGGTCTAATTATCATCTAACTTTTAGTTGTTAAGTATGACATTATAACACGAAAACAGAAATTGATATCAGTTTTTATTTATAAATAATCTTCTAATCAACCAACTATACAAATAACTTTGCTTTGGATTGCACACATGCAAAAAGATACAAAATTTATCAGAGTCCTCTGAAGAGTTAGTACAGTCTCATGGACTGCTACGGAGTTTCACTGGCACAGCCTACTCAGTGCCTATTTTTCATGTCCAATACTGGCCTACCGCGATACTGTGATATAAGAAAATATATACTTGGTCTTCATCTCTGGTTACTGGCACAGAGCTCCTAAAACCCTTGGAATTTCCTGAGTGATAAGGGGTAAGAGATGCAGTTCTTGTTATTTATAAGAAGCCCCTTTCAAACACACCTGAGTTTAGGTTAATGTGGTAACTCCAGGAGGATGAAGCCTGGTTATCACAGGAAACAATGTGATAATGAGAGGGTTGAAACTTTCAGCACTCCCCATCCTCCAGGGAGGGGAGAGAGGCTGGAAACTGAGTTCAATCACCACTGGCCAGTGACTTCAGAAGTCCTATTCACCTACTGGAACCACCATCAAAATCCTCAACAAAGGGGTTTGGAGAACTCCCGGGCTAGGGAACACATCAAGGTGCTTGGAGGGTGGTACACATGGAGCCCCTTCTCCATACCTTAACCTATGCATCTCTTTCATTTGGCTGTTCCTGAGTTGTATCCGTTATAATAAACTGGTAAGTAACAATAAGTGAAGTGTTTCCCTGTGTTCTACGGGCAGTTATGGCAAATTATCAAACCTGAGGAGTGGGTGGTGGGAACCCCAGACTTAGAGCCAGTTGGTCAGAAGTACAACAGGCCAAGACTCATGACTGCCATGTGAAGTGGGGCATGGTCTCACAGGACTGAGCCCTTAACCTGTGTGTCTGTAGTAACTCTGGATCATTAGTGTCAGAAATGAATAAATTATAGGACACCCAGTTGGTGTTCACAGAGAAGTGGTGAATTTCTTGGTGTGGAAAATAAACACATTTGGTGTCAGAAGCATGCATAGATGAAACAAGTTTTCTTTTTAGCTACGTATAGTGTGAACAGATACTGGGCACTGTATAGCTCCAAAAAAGCTTTCACTTGTTAGGGAGAGAAGACAAAACTAGAAGCATATAAAATGATATATACACAAAAATTATATGGCACAGGGGCACCTGGGTGGCTCAGGCAGTTGAGCACCTGACTCTTGATATCAGCTTGGGTCATGATCTCAGGATCATGAGACTGAGCCCCATGCTGGGCTCTGCACTCAGCAGGGAGTCTGCTTGAGCTTCTCTCTCCCTCTGTTCCCCCCTGCCCCCAGCTTGTGTTCTAAATAAATAAATAAAATCTTAAAAAAAATTATATGGCACAGACTACGAATGGAGGAGACATTTAGAAAAGGGCTGTATCACTGTGGAATAAAGTCAGTAAGAAAAGTTTTAAGAAGGACATGCAACCTGAACCCTACATTTGATTTGATTTTGGATAAGCCAAGAAGAAAAAGGGCTTATTATAGAAAGGCAGGGCATGTCCTGAAAAGCACATGTGTAGGGTATGGGTTGGTGGGTATGGAATCAGAGACTCAGAATCTTTATGCAGATCCCTAGTTCAGTGGAAGTAAGATTTGTGGTAGGGTGGGACCAGGTTACACATGAGTCAAGTACGGCATGCATTAGCCTATACACTCTACCTCTTAAGATCTGCATGAGATATATAGTGCTTAAGGCTTAATACTATTAAGAGTAATCACATGTCTTTTGGGAGACTTGTATGTCATCAAGCTGAATCCTCTATTAGTTGAAACCTATGCCTATCACAGATACCACATTTCTTACATAGTTTTCATATCCATCATTTACCTGAAACAGTGAACATTAAGTGACCAGTCAAGATTAACAGCAAACTGCTTTTATGCAGCCAACTTAGCACCGCTGAAGAGATGAAAACAAAAGGTTATCTAATAAACACATGCCTGAGTAATGTCAAACAGAAGTAAACACTAGTGTACAGAGCTGCAAGTCTTCAAGATGGCACAATTAAGACTATGCTTCTATAAACTGGTACCCTGTCCTCACTGTCACTCTCTCTATACTCTTTATCCTGCATTACCTTTTTTGTTATATTTATCATACCGACATAGTAGTAGTATTTATTATTTTCCACTAGAATATAAAAGATTTTGCTTATTAGTTCAATACTTTACCCCCAATATTTAGAACAATGCCTTGAACAGAATATTTACTGAATGAATAAAATCATAGTTGTGGAGAGACTGTTTCTGGGTAATTAACGAAGTTTCTCTATATTCTTCTATATGAAGAAATAATTTGCTCTAAGAATCTAAGAAACAGTGCTACAAAGAATGATAGATACTTTTAGCAATGGATTCATTTCTCTAGTAAACTGGCAAACTTCACATATGTTCAATGTATGGCTGGTCCTCCTACTTCTGTGAACCAAAAAAAAAAAAAACCCTAAAAGATAAAAAATAAGTACAAAATGTAGAAAGATAACTAAAAACAGGTAAACTTACCACTTTAATGACCATGTCTTTCCTAAGGTAGTTAAAATATATAAAATTCTGATCTTCACACCTTACACAGTAAAAGACTTTAAAAGAAGGTACAGCAAAAACCACAGATGGCTAAAGTGTCTGAAAATAAGATCTATACGAAAAGCTAAAGGAACTGGAAATGTTTGGCCCAGAGGGGCAAAAAGACTAAGAAGCAACTTTAATGAACTGTATATACACAAAAGGCTCTCTTCAAGGAATATGGTGGACCAATATTTTCCAAACTGTATTAAAAGAAAACTAATTTAAATTTTTTTTAAAGATTTTATTTATATGTTTGTGAGAGAGAAAAAGAGCACAAGCAGAGGGAGTGGCAAGCAGAGGGAGAAGCAGGCTCCCCGCTGAGCAGGACCCTGGGATCATGATCTGAGCTGAAGGGAGACAATCCACTGAGCCACCCAGGCATCCCAATATAAATGGGTTTTAAAATCGATTTAATAGATTAAAGAATTCATGTAAGGCTTAACAGACACTGAACTAAATGTGCCTGAACACCGAAGCTAAGAGCTACTTGAGTGTGAAGGTGTATACTGTAAAATGTACATGTATATGTTCCCAGTTTAAATTTCTAATTGTAGAGAGAGGTCACAAAGAAGAGTTTCTAGTCCCTAAAACACAGGTTATTCCTAAAAAGGTCTATGTTTTAGTCAGTACCCTACATAATTACATCATAAATATCTGTGCCACTAAAGAAAATAACTAATAAAAGAAAATTAAAATACTACATAATCTGCCTGTATTCCAAGCTAATACAGCAGCCAAGCCTCCCTAATTATCTAAAAGTTAGTATACAGGAAGTTATAATCTTGTTTGTCCTCAATAAACACAAAGTAGTAATACTTACGAAAGAAAATAAAAAATAATTTATAACTGTTAATAATACATTATGCCATATAATATTACATTTTGTAAATTAAAAGATGACCAGTCACCTACTACTAAAACGGTTTTTCTTTTGTTCCTTTTTTGTTTCTTTATTTCATTTATTCCATTTTTCCATTGCTCATTAGTATTTCCATTACAGTGTGGAAAAAAAGTAAAAACAAACTATAAATTAGCACATTTTTAAGGAAATTCATGAACAGGGTTGGGGAAACAAAATTTTGAAAGGTTTGAAATTACTTGTGATTATTCCCCTCTTTAATGATTATTTTTCATCCTATCAAATCAATTTCTAAAATCAAGTATCTGATAAGCTGAATGTAAAATGTAAACTTCTAATACAGAACAAAAAATTCCAGGTGAATTGATTTAAAGTACATTAACAAAAGAAGAACTTTCATTGAGCAAATTTCCTCAGTGCTACAACTGTCTACAATCTCATTTATCAGAGCAGCTTTAATATTCCACCCTAAAAAAAGATGATTAAATAATGTGTAGCAACTATATTCTGACAGATCCTATAAATCAGTTCACTCAGCATTTAGTAGTTTCTGATGTCCCTAGACCATTTAATTGCCAAATTTTAGAAGTGTATACTAAATTTAGTTACAAGAAAGATTTTTAATTATAAACATATATATCTAGGGCAGAGTCTTTTCATTGGGGTCATGGATGTGTCTCTGTGTATTCTGTCTTGGGAGAAAACCCATTTTTTAAAAACTGTATTTTGAAAGAAACTCACCACCCACCTACTAAAATGTTAAGAATTGCTAGTGGCAGGGAATTCAAATGAAACTTCAAATCATACCAGGGAAAAATAGAAAGCATATTGTTTGTTTGGCTGAATTTTCACTGTTAATTTCCATGAGCATATAAAAATACCTTAATGGAGATACTATTTTTAGAAATTCAAAGACTGAGGAAACTTTTTCAGATTATCCAACTACATGTGATTAAAAAAGATATAACTTACTAGCTAATGAGAATTTCATGCTTTTAAAACCTTTGCATTATTAAATATAGTATCATTAATTTTATATCAACTATGGTCTCAAATTTCACATGAACTGGTATATGATGCTATTAAAAAAGTTATCCGCTTTAGATTTTCTAGTTCTTTAAGCTCTAATGTGCTGATAAATCTTAAAAATTTTTATCAGCTTTTGCTAATCCTAGGATTCCTCTTTCACTTTATTTAGATAAGTATATGCTAGACAGAATAAATAAATGAGGCAGACTATTGTTTAGTGTCCCAAAGAGCATAGAATATAAATTTCTTTCTCTTGTATTTTAAAATAAAATGGAATGACCACTAAAAATGTAAGTCCTGGCAAAATAAAAATCAACAATGTAATCGAAGTAACAGCTAGCACCCACATATAAATCAGGGTTTCTCTCTACCTCCCAGGAACTATATAAAAAATAGCTGATGTTGCTGATTATCCATCCTATTGCCATTAAAAAATATCATTTTTCATTTTACTCAATACAGACTCTTTCCTCCAATGATTCTAGCCTATGGCAGGCATTGTTGGTTGACTAATATAATACCCATTCCCTTCCTCTCAACTGTCTCTCATACTGTCAGTCTGCCTTACAACTAGAGGAATCAAAAAAGGAAAAAGGGAATGGAAATAAGAAAGATGAACAACAGTCCAACAGAATAAAAAAGGAGATTAAAAAAAAATAAGACTTTAAGAGAAAGTAAGAGACACAGAGAACCAAAGAAGAGCCAACATACGAATAGCTGGCATCCCCAAAGAAGAAAAACAAAGCAGTGCAACAAAAGAAACATTAAAAACTATTACTGAAAAAATCTTTTCAGAAAAAAAAATAAAAGTTGACTTTTATAGTGAAAGAGTACTATTCAAATGAGAAAATTTATCTAGAAAAATCAACACTTATGTATGACCAGTAAAGCACTTGGCCATTAAAGGAAAAACATCCTTTAGGCGTCCAAACAAAAACACCCAAGTCTTTATATAAGGAAAGAAAATCAGACTGAAATCAGAAGACAACGGAACAACATATTTAAGGTACCTTAGGAAAGATGAATCAAGGATTTTATATCAAATCAGGTTGATTTTTAAAAATTAAAGCTACACACAAATTGCTATTGTACATGCAAAAACTCAGGGAATAATATTTCCACGAGTTCCTCTCTAAAGAATGAGCTCCAGGGGCACCTGGCTGGCTCAGCTGGAAGAGCAATTTACTCTTGATCTCAGGGCTTGTGAGTTTAAGCCCCACACTGGGGTACAGATTACTTAAATAAATAAAAACTTAAAAAAAAAAAGAATGAGCTCCAAATTACCAATTAATGATTAGAGGAACTTTGACATACAGATTGATGGTAAAATTAAATATATTACCCGTAGAACTAATAAAAAGCAATGGCCATAAGGGTAACAGAATAGTAGTATACAAGAGTTACACGTTCTAACCATGCAAGTATTATACAATAATAAAAATATAAAGTTGAGGGAGGGGATGGAGAAGAGTGAATGGAAAGTAGAAGCTTTGAATTGCTATATAGGTATTTACTGTGAGAGTAAATGCATTATTTACATTAGATGCTAGGTAAGTAGGAAATGGGAGAAGAGACTACTTGATAATTTCAGTATTGTTCATTCTAGGGAACCAATAAATTAGCTATCAGAGAAAGAACCAAGGGTATCATATATCGTATAAAGGTATCAGCATAAAGTTAACAATAAAAACAAAATTATACTTCTTCCCACATACCCAAAGTACTTATCTTTTAAGAAACCCAGGGAAGAGAAAAGAAAACAGTATAGTTTTAAAAACTGTGCTAGTTTCTGTGCATACATTATCTCATTCAATCCTTATACAATCCTGTTTTATTCCAGTTTTATAAAGGAGGATGCAGAGATAAATGGCTTAACCAGGTCATACAGGTGGAAGAAGTATAAAAACTGGGATTTAAGTAGAGGTCTGTCACCAGAATCACTTCCATTTCATCAGGCTTTGTAATGATAATAATTCTCTTGTTAGAATTTGTATATATAAACTTTTGTTTTATTTAACTAAGGCACACCCATACCTATATAATTATACCTTTAAAAACTCACTTATGAGGGCTAAAAAAGAAAAAGTATGGCTAGTTGAATTATTTGGAAGATTTAATTTACTGGTGTTACAATGAAGCTAAGAAGGTATGAATTAAGCCTCATTAAGAACTGGTATGTATTTATTTTAGGGCCACAGACTATATTTAAGAGAGGCACTAAAGCTTTTAAAAATTTAGAGCAAGTTCTCTGGAGTAATACTTGAGTTGTAAACCTAATTTGGCCCTTTATTACTTTTATAATCTTGGGCAGGGTTCTTAATCTCTTTTATCTTCATGTAAGCTTATCTATAAAATGTGAATAATATTTTTGAAAAATTTTTTATTTAAATTCAATTTAGTTAACATATAGTGTATTATTAGTTTGGCAGAATTTGGTGATTCATCAATTGCATATAACACCCAGTGCTCATTACATCAAGTGCCCTCCTTACTGCCCATCCCCCATCCCCCTATCCCCCTATGCTAAAACGTGAATATTATGGTGTTACCAAAAGGATTAAATGAGATAATGTATATAAAACAGTTGTCACTATCTCTGAAACACTAAGTGCTCAACAGTTATTCGTATTGCTATAATATAATTCGCTAATCATGATCAGCAGTCTTATAAATGAGAACCATTGGTTATATATAGACCTATTCATTAAATTCTCTAGAAAAACATATCATTGTGCTTGCCTAAAGATTTCAGGTCATTAATATTATTTTTAAAATACAAAATTTATTTGAAGCATTAAAGGCAAGAGTCCTTTGAACTTTTACTTTCTCCCTCAGAGCCTTGCTTAAAAATAAGAAAGTGTCGGGGCGCCTGGGTGGCACAGTGGTTAAGCATCTGCCTTCGGCTCAGGGCGTGATCCTGGCGTTATGGGATTGAGCCCCACATCAGGCTCCTCCTCTGTGAGCCTGCTTCTTCCTCTCCCACTCCCCCTGCTTGTGTTCCCTCTCTCACTGGCTGTCTCTATCTCTGTCAAATAAATAAATAAAAAATCTTTTAAAAAAAAATAAGAAAGTGTCATTTGAATATTCTCAAAGTATTTTAGCTAGACAACTGGGGAACAAAAATGAATGATCATAAAGACTAGATATAGATAAATAAAAACATGTGCAAAAGAAACACTATACACATGTGTGTGCAATACTTGATGGCTATGATGGATTCTCTGTAACAGTCTGTAAGTAGTGTAGATGATCTACCCTGAATTCTACCTGAGGAGTTCTAGTTACTAAAGTATGAACTGAGGTAGTGCCAATGTGATCCTACTGAGTGAACCCTAGATGACATTACATTAGAGCCACATATTTGAGGGTATGTTTGAATGATGCAGTTAGAGCTAGATAGAAATAGGGAAGGTTTAATGGAAGAATTGGTCCTGCCTATATAAGTTTTTATTACCAATTTTCCAATTACATCTGAGGTGTGAACTGTCACATAATGGCATTTAGGTCAGGAAGACATCCCTCCCTCAGTCTCAATTAAATAGACATGCTCCAGATAAGAGACTTCTGAATTGCAGAGTGAGGACTTCAGTGAACTTGCTGACCCACAAAAGCAACCCAAAACGATCTGAGCTGGCATAAGAAAGAGTAAGTGAATGTGAAGGCAGATCAGTAGAGATTATCCAGGGGCATCTGGGAGGGCTCAGTAGGTCAAGAGTCTGCTTTTGGCTCAGGTCATGATCCCAGGACCCTGGGGTCAAGCCCCACGTCAGCTCCCTGCTCAGCGGGGAGTCTGCTTCTCACTCTCCCTCTGCCCCGTGCTTGTGCTCTCTCTCACAAATAAATGAATAAAAATCTGAAAAAAAATTCGTTAAAAAAAATACATCATAAGGGGAATGCAAACTAGTGCAGCCACTGTGGAAAATAGTATGGAGGTTCCTCAAAAAATTAAAAATAGAACTACTATACTATCCAGTAATTATATTACTGGGTATTTACCCAAAGAATATGAAAATACTAATTTGAAAAGATATATGTACCCCAATGTTTATTGCAGCATAATTTACAACAGCCAAATTATGGAAATAGCCCAAGTGTCCACTGATAAATGAATATGGATAAAAGAGATGTGGTGTGTGTGTGTGTGTGTGTGTGTGTGGAATATTATATCCCCCCCTCCACACACACACACACACACACACACAGTAGACTATTATTCAGCCATAAACAAGAATGAAATCTTGCCATTTCAAACAACATGGATGGATCCAGAGAGTATAGTGCTAAGTGAAATAAGTCAGTCAGAGGAAGACAAATACCATATAACTTCACTCACATGTGGAATTTAAAGAGGAAAACAACGGAACAAAGAAGAAAAGAAACAAACCAAAAAATAGACTCTTAATTATAAAGAACAAACTGAAGGTTACCAAAGGGGAGGTGGGTGGGGGGGAATGGCTGAAACAGATGAAGGGGATTATGAGTAAACTTATCACAGTGAACACTGAGTAATATACAGAAGTGTTGAATCACTACACTGTATACCTGAAACTAACATAACACTGTATATTAACTATACTGGAATTAAAATAAAAAAAAAAACATAAGGAAGAGAATACATTTGCAGTACTGTACTGTATTTATCAAACAAAATTTGCATATAAGTAGACCCATGCAGTTTAAACTCATGTTGTTCAAGGGTCAACTATACATAAATAAATATAAGACAGTATAAACGTATTTTATTTATAACTAATTTATTCTATTGCTCTACAAGACAACCACATAAAGCAATAATTACAAAACCGTATTGGTGGGCATGTATAAAGGTCTAATTCATGGGGCACCTGGTTGGCTTAGTCAGTTAAGTGTCCGACTCTTGGTTTTGGCTCAGGTCATGATCTCAGATTTGTGAAATTGAGCCCTGTGTCTGGCTCCCCACTCGTGGGGAGTCTGCTTCCCCTCTCCCTCTGCCCACCCCCACGCTCTGTCTCTCTCTCAAATAAATAAATCTTTAAAAAAAGAAGATCTAATTTGTATGACAATAATACCACAAATAATACCACAAAGGAGGTGGAGGAGGCAATGGAGGTATACTGGACCAAAATTTTGTATATTGTTGAAATTAAGTTAGTATTCAACCAAACTAGATTGTTTGAAGATGCTAACTGTAATCCCCAGGGTAACTACTAAGAAAATAAAAAAATACAGTTCAGAATGAAACAAAACAAAACAAAGGTAAGGATGCCTGGGTGGCTTAGTCGTTTAAGCATCTGCCTTCAGCTCAGGTCACGATCCTAGCGCTCTGGGATCAAATCTCGCATTGAGCTCCCTGCTCAGCGGACAGCTTGCTTGTCCCTCTGCCTACCATTTCCCCTGCTTGTGCTTTTTCTCTCTGACAAATAAATAAAATCTTCAAAAAAAAAAAAGGAATTAAAATGGTACCCTAGAAAATACCTGTTTAATACAAAAAGTGGTAATGGAGAATAGAGAAACAAAATGGCATAAAACAGAAAATTGCGAAATGGCAGACGTAAATCCTCTTATCTGTAATTACATTAAATGTAAACGGATTAATCATTCCAATCAAAAGGCAGAAATTGTCAAAACTAACTAAAAAAACATATCCAACTTTTACAAGACACAATTTAGATTCAAAGAAACAGATTAAAAGTAAAAGGGTGAAAAAGATGTATCATGCAAACAGTAACCAAAAGAGAGGTAGAGTGCCTATACTAATATGAGACAAAATAAACTTGAGAAACTTTCTAGAGTTACAATGATAAGCACCATCCAGATGGAAGATATAACAATTATAAACATAAGCAGCTAACAACAGGGCCCCAAAATACAGGAAGAAAAGCCTGACAGAATTGGAGAGAAATATACAATTCAGCAACAACAGCTGGAAACTTCAATATCTCACTTTCAATAATGGATAGAAGTAAATAAAAGATCAAAACAAGGAAATGGAAGACTTGAACAACCTTACAAACCAATTAGACCTAACAGATTTCTACAGAACACTCTACCAACAACCACAGAACACGCATTCTTCTCAAGCACACATGAAACATTCTCCAGAATATACTATATGTGAGGCCCTAATACAATCCTCAATGAACTTAAAGGACTGAACTAAATGAACTCAATCCTCAATGAACTTAAAGTATATTCTCCAACTACAATGAAATAATTAGAAATCAGTAATAGAAAGAAATGTGGTGGTCAAATATATGTAGAAATTTAACATATTCCTAAATAATAAAGAAGAAATCACAGGAAAATTAGAAAATATTTGAGGTGAATGAAAACAAAAACACAACTTATCAAAATTTAATGGGAAACATTTTAAAACAAAAACTGGTATGTGACTAGTCATAATAGCTCTTGTTACAATAAGCCAAAACATCCATCAACTGATTAATGTATAAACAAAATGTGGTATATCCAGAAAATGAAATATTATTCACCCATTAAAAAGAATAAGGTATGGACACAAGCGACAACATTGCTGAACCTTGAAAAAACTATGTTAAATAAAAGAACCCAGACACAAAAGGCCACATATTATATGATTTCACTTATATTAAATATTCATAACAGGCAAATCCATAGAGCCAGAAGGCAGATTAGTAGTTGTCAGGGACTGTGGGGTTAGGAGAATGGGAAGTGACTGCTAATGTGAAGGGGGCTTCCACTGGGGTAATGAAAAACTTCTAGAACTAGAAATGGTGATGGTTCCACGCACTGTGAATGTACTTAATGCCACTGAACAGTACATTTTAAAATGGTTTAAATGATAAAAGTGTATTTTATCACAATAAAAAAGTAAAAACATTTTGGGAAAAAGAAAATAATGATAAGAACACATACTAAAAGTCAAATATTTTAAATAGACACTCAGATCTAAAAACCACCATGATTTCAGAATATCATAATTGCAAAAATTATCAATATATAATATGTTTCATACTTGTATGTGAGGCCAAGAGGCCTCAAGTGTGGGTTCATCCTCTTCCGGATCAAAATCTGGATTATCACTTGGAGGAAGAGTACGGAAGATATTAGCACTGATCTGTAAAGAAAAAGAAATTTAGATTTATATTCCTTGTTGTATAATTAAACAATGTAAATGAAATAGTTAAAACAATGTAAATGAATTAGTTTAAAGATAACTTTAAGGAAAGAGTTAAGTTGTGACTATAAGCCTAGTTCAAAACCTATAAACCTCATCAAGACACGAAGAAGGCAGGCATTTGTTTCTCTTTTCTCTAACCCATAACTGACTTCTTCAGATGCCAACCTACTAAAGATTATAGATTTCTTCTGTATTCCTCCTTCCTTAAATTACAAGTTGTTCTTTCCAAGTTTTGCTTAACAGGAAAAAAAAAAAAAAAAAGGAGGGAAGGGGATTATGGGGGGAAAAGCATAAAGATCCTAACTCTACCTATATCTAACTTGATCCTCTTCATCTTTCCGCAATTCCCTCCATATTCTAATCCAGCCATTTACTTACCTTACAATACGAAGAGTTTGAGAAAAGATCTCCATTCCTATACATACACACCACACTAAAGAGACGCATGGGAGGCAGAATACTTTTACTGCTATTACAGATATAGTTTATAATACGCCATTGTTGATTTAATGTATTTCATCTACTCTGAGCCTTTTTTTAAAAAAAAACATTAATCTCTCTGAAATCAGGATGTGAGATTCTTCATTTCAGATTCAATGAAATACAATATTTATAATTTTGTCATTCAACTGTCTCAGCAGCAAGGTAAATTTCACATCTTTTTTCTCTAGCAAAGTTAGACTGTGGTGCTAACTCACAATTCTTTGAAGAATGATGAACAGACTGAGAGACCACATGGCTTAGTAAACATTTAAGGACATACTATTAAGGACTGGTCACCTGAAATAAACTATTTATGGAGTAAAGGATGAGACAAGAGCTGTTTGGTGGTGCAAGCAAATCTCCAACTGTTCTTATGAAGTGGCATCTATGGTCAGCCAAAGAACTGCTAACAGTCAACTACTACAACCATAAGACTTAGAAAGTAATAACCTAGAATTTGATCTGCTACAACTCAACATTAAGGCAGAACCAAAAGTTTGATGGATATCAATTTCACAAAGAATGGCAGAAAGTCACAGACAAAACTTCAAAGGGAAATATATCCCATAAAAGGGCATAATTTGCCTTTGAGATCATACTTATTATTGGTAGTAAAAGAAAAAAAATAACCTTCTAGCCACCAACAAAAGTAACTGTATATAACAAACATACATAAGAGCTTTACAGGGCCAACAGAGTGAGCTGGCTTCACACTTACCTAGAAATAACGTACCCGGAAAAAAAAAAAAAGACAACAAAACACACACGTGTACCTTTTTTTCTTGGGGAAAGGAATTAAATTCCAGAATTTATTATTACATAGCAAATTACAGAATAATTTGACTCAAATATTTGAGCATTTTCAATATGCAAATATTTAAGTCACTTCAATATCCAAGTCAGTAACTTTAAGTAATCTCTATACCCAACATGGTACTCAAACTCCTAAGTCTGACATCAAGAGTTGCATGAACTACCCACTGAGCCAGCCAGGCACCCCCTCCTCAAGTCAGTACATTTACAGAGATAAAAATAAAGTATCTTTTCCAGTATTTTCAAAATTCATGAATACTAACCATTTGGAATCAGTAAAATAGAAATACTGTTTTCCCCTGAACATATTTTAATGATAAACACAAAACAAAAAAACAAAATAAGTTTATCAGTATTCAATATTTCTGTGTTCAAACTGTCACTTTTTACTGTCTATGAGAGTTTCAGAAACCAATTTTATTTTGATCAACGTTCTCTGGAACAGCTAATTTTTAAAAAATTCTTTTAGGCTTTTATTTTCATTAAAAACAGAAAAAAAACAAAATTTTCTAGTACAGGGTGATGAAAGAAAACTAGTATAATGGGGCCAAATTTAACTACATTTTGTTCTTCCCCCAGAACATATATTAGGCAAGGGGAAGGAAATGAAGACAAGTACAAATTATACTTGCTATAACCTTCTATACCCGGGTAACATTTAAGCTTCAATTATGTACTCTGACTCTAATTACTCCAACTAAATTTTTTGTATTTTGTTACTATGCACCAAAATACAAAAATCACAAATCCTAAACAAATTTCTACTATTTGATGGAGAATAAGGTTAAATTATTAATAAACAATATCCTAAAACAACCTTACTTTAATAAAGTTAGCAGTAATTTATATTTCAGAGATTTCATACACTTATTTATGCTACTTAACTTTTTAAAGGTCCTGAGTTTTTATCAAAATTCAAGTGTTACAGACTCTATAAATATATTAAAATATTTTAAATAAATATAATTTTTTAGATCTCCTTTACCCAAACTACTGAAATGTAGTGAATCCCATAGTTTTTCATTGTTCTTCTGTTCCCACTTTAGACATCCTCCCTTAGTGACAATTCAGCCCTATCATATTAATTATCTATCAGTCTGTATAATCTTAAGCTTACATCTTTCTCATAAGCTCTGGATCTGCAATATACAATACAGGAGCCACCAGCCACTGTGCCTTATTGAATTTTCAAACTATTATAAGCAATGACACCATCATTAGAATGGATGGGTAATCCTTCAAATGGACTACTTTAAAAACATTTTGAGTATGTTGATTATTGCACATTTATTAGAAATCAGCCCCAGTAATTCATAATTACACCTTAGATCTTACTTGAATTTATATAAATCTTACCATTTTTACTATATCAGAATACGCTGATTCAACAATTACACCACGATTAGTTGAAACATACTCAACCAGTTCATTCAGTGTTGCTCTTTTAATTTCTTTGCTCTTCAAGTCTGAAACAGAGTCCATGAAATCAAACAGTATACAACACTGCTGCAACTTCTGACAGAAAAGCTCTTGTTGTTCATTGGAAGTGGCATCTATAAATAGAAATAAAGAAAAACTTAGAAATAACCTAACCAGAAATTACCTTTAACATGCCTATTAATTTTATAGGAGCTATTCATACACATTATGCTTCTCTCAAAAATCTAGTGAGAAAAAAAAAATCTACTGAAAAATTCATCCATCTAATCTCATCATTCATGCCAGAAACGAGGAAATATAATGGACTTTTCCTTCTCTCTCACTACCCATAATCAATCATTAAATGTTACGGATTCTGTTTCTTTAACATATCTGGAATCTGTCATTCCCACTGCCATTTTAATACCCTCATCATCCACCATCTAGAATACAAAAGTGATATCCTAACTGCTCCTCTTGCCTGTTCCCGTAACTACAACTCCTGATTTATCTTCTAAACAATCTCAAAAGCTAAAATCTTGCTAAAAGGAGAATCAATTTGATCACACTCAATACTTTTCAATGATCCTCCCAAAATTACAAATTAAAGCTCAAACTCCTCATAATTATATACAAAATTCAGCTGTCTACTGTCAACCATCATCTCTCAACACTTTCCAGCACGTACCCTCACTTTGGTTAAATCATATTCCCTGCAACTTGCCAAGATTTTACAGTTTTCTCTGCATGGAATGCCCTTTCCCCACATTCCCACCCTGGGAACTCTCCCCATTTATTAGGTTTCAGCAGAAACATATTCTCTTCAGAAATGCTGTCTAAGACACTAAAGCTGATTGGTTAATCCACTTTTACCCAAATGTATCTTAGGTGTGTATCTCTACTATAACATTTATTGTGCTATATTATATGGCAATTATGTTTTACATGTACAACACTCCTAAACTATTAGGACACTAAACACAGGAAACAAATGTGATCTTTTCTCTCTTCCTCCCCACCACCTCATATCTAGCACAGTGCCTGGTACACAACAGACATTCAGTAAATGCTTATTGTTTTACCCTCTACTTATTACAAACATATGGGCACATTATATTGATTTGATTCTAACAAATGTATTAAATCCTTTTGTTTCCAACATTTGAAAAATAGCAAAACTTCAATTCTGAACCTTCACATCTGTAAACAAGGACCTTCAATTAGCTCAATTATTTAAGTTTCTTGACTATTGAGATTAAATTTAAAAGAAATCATATAGATGTCTACTATACTGATACTTAGTTTGAAAAAGTATAAGATGAATACCTCTGCTTTTTGTAAGCTTCCCAATTATGCAAAACTTATTAGATTGGGTATGTGTTATACACTAGAGAAGGGGTGATTATCTGAGCTGTAAGAATCCTTCTCAACTCATACTGTACAGGAAATCCTCACAGGTTTTCTCAGTTAGTAATACCTTTATCTATTTATAAAGATATCTATATTCTCATTACATAATTTTATATATTATAACATATATTAGATTTTTATATATAACTAAATTCCATTATAGTGACAGGGAATATACAGGAAATAAGTGCCATATCTTTACAAGCTAACTCAGTTCTAACAGGGTTTTATTTTTTTCCTTATGCTAAAAGCAATATATTCCCCATTATAGTGACAGGGAATATAGGGGAAATAAGTGCCATACCTTTCAAGCTAATGCAGTTCTAACAGGGTTTTATTTTTTTCCTTATGCTAAAAGCAATACAAACTCACGCAATAGCCCATTTTAATATATGGTCACTTTGTTAGCCAGTCCTAATTCTCTTCTTCCTCCTGTTACCTACTCCTCAACATGAAATCACTCCTTTTCTCCAAAGGCCAATGGTTTGCTCAAACTCTTTTCCCTACCTGAAATACCTTACCAGATTTCCTCCCCTGTGTTTCCAAATCCTACTCACCCTCTAAGAATAAACTTAAATCTCACATTCTGCACAAAATTTCCCTTAGGTAGTAAGTCAGGATACAGTGATTCCTCCCTTCTCGGGACATACACAGTACTCACAGTCTCAAACGTACAGTTGAGTATGCATTATATTCAAGCTTGTATCTAACGAATATTTCTTTTATTACCCACCAAAAGAGTTCAGGTTCCTCAAAGGCAAGGATCATTCACTGAACAAGGTTCCTTTTTATTTCTTTTACATCCAGCGTGGGGTGTATAAAAAGCCAACAAATACATACTGATGTTTGAAAAAACTCTTAAATTTGAGGAATAAAGATTATGCACTGTGGGTGCCTGGGTGGCTCAGTTGGTTAAGTGACTGCCTTCAGCTCAGGTCATGATCCTGGAGTCCCAGGATTGAGTCCCGCATCAGGCTCCCTGCTCAGCATGGAGTCCGCTTCTCCCTCTGACCCTCCCCCTTCTCATGCGCTCTCTCTCTCAAATAAAATCTAAATAAATACACACACACACACACACACACACACACACACACACACTGAAAAACAGGCTATAGAATAAGTTCAAATTGGTGAATATCAAAAGTGGCACAAATAGTAAACTATTACATCATATCTATGCTTAAAGAATTTATAACAATGACCATTTTTATCAATAATCTACATTGATTAGATTAAATGAGATAATGATCATGAAGCTGAGTGCATATATTTCAAAACAGAATACAAACAGAAGGCATTCTTTTCTTAGAGCGCAGGCCAGAAGCCTCTGGCTAACATGTCAGAAGACACAAAATGGGGGCGCCTGGGTGGCGCAGTCGTTAAGCATCTGCCTTTGGCTCAGGGCGTGATCCCGGCTTTCCAGGATCGAGCCCCGCATCAGGCTTCTCCACTAGGAGCCTGCTTCTTCCTCTCCCACTCCCCCTGCTTGTGTTCCCTCTCTCGCTGGCTGTCTCTGTCTAATAAATCAATCAATCAATCAATCAATCAATCAATCTTAAAAAAAAAAAAAAGAAGACACAAAATGATTTCTAGGATTGGCAAACGGAAGATTCAGGATTATGTTCCATATAAAGAAAGTCCTGGGACCAGGACTCAAGCTGAAGGCAGACACTTAACCGACTGAGCCACCCAGGTTCCCATAAAATAGACATTTCCAATCCTCAATTATTTTTAGGTATTAAAGAGTAGAAAAAATCTTTTCCCACCTAACCCTTCCTGTAAGTACATGTTCTTACTAAGCAGTTTGCTGTGCTACATAATAAAATATAATACCACTGCTAACATTAGTGTGTCCTTCATGCCAAACACAATATTAAGTATTTCATATGTGCTAATTTAACTTTCAAAAGAATCCTTAGTTCTGAAAGTTAGAGATGATTTCCTGTCTTCAAGAGATTAGAAACTGGTAGGTTCATGACATGCAACATTTTTATATAGGTCAAAACATTTTTATAATGGTTTTCCTAGGAAGAAAAGACAATTATGGTTTTCATCAAGAAGTTATGAAATATTTTGCACTTGTAGATGTTTAATTAATGTCCCAACTCTTAGGTACTTTTCTGAAACACAATTTACACTGCATTTTCTCATAAGAAAAAAAAGAAAAGCAAAAAATATATTTTAATAGGTTGAAAAAAGATCAGACTACATTCTGGCTATATTTCATAAATATGAATAACAACTCATGAGAAAAAGAATGCATAATAATTCTCTTTGTTAAATGTAAAAAGCATTGACAAAAATCTACATTGGCCACTTTATACTCTAACTTCACCATTATAGGAATGCTTGCAAACTCAACGATGTTTCAGTTTGGCAATGTCTAATATTTAGGCAGTAATGTCACATATTGTTCTGACTTGGTCATTTTTAGTGGGCTAATGTTAATTATCCGTTTGCCATTTTCAATGTGGATAATGTCCATTCCAATTCCTTCGGTGACAGCTTCTTTGCCTGGTATTCTCTATCTGCAATATTCCCTGATGTTTTCCACCAGAAGTTCACTTAGTAATTTAAAAATAAAAACACCTGTGGAAACATACAAGTTCACAGGAAAAAATCAGAACACCTTATAGTACGACATCATACAGCAACTGGAATGGTAGATGCACACAGAGTAATTGTTTTGCATCATCCCCTGAGTACAACACAGTATTTGCTTAGTCACCTTGAAATTAATTACAAGAGAACCCAAATTTTTGTTATAGCAGTTTACACCAGGTCTTCTTGAAATGATGACATGTATCTATTTCAAATGGATTATTAATTTCTTCTAAAATATGAAAATAAATCAGGAACAAATAAAGGATAAGTATTTAAAATCCTAGTGACTGCCATTAAATGAAGAGAAAAACCCAGTCCTGTCATAAACCTGTATTTTGACCTCCCTAAGTATTTGAGAGCAATTTAGACCAGCAATTTTTACCAGTTATTATTATCACAGTGTATCATATTCAACAATTTTAAATGCCTTAAGTCTTTAAAATTCCTCAAGGAAATTTGATTACAACTTAAAAATATTATGACCTGAAATACCAATTTATCTCTTCAACAACATCAGAGCTAAGGATTTATTAAAGTGCTCTTCTAGAAAACATTACTAAATCCCCAAAATGGAAATTACGGAAGATACAAGAAAAACTGCACAAAGAATTATCTAAAAAAACAAATGTGTCTTGCCTTGCAAAATACATAATTGGTTTAAACTTGACTGGAAGATTAGTTTTTCAAATGCATCTTAACTGTCTTCCATTTTTTTAAAACTGAAATTTGATACCACTGAACAAATCTTACTGTAGAAATCCCTGCATGGTCTTAAGCAGAAGGAGAATCAAGACAACTCTAGGATAAAGTGAGACATTTCATCTTTGAAGATTAACACAACTTTTAAAACTCACAAAAGCCCTGGGGCGCATGGGTGGTGCAGTGGGTTGAGTATCCAACTCTTGGTTTCCACTCAGGTCATGGTCTCCGAGTTGTGTGATAGAGCCTGTGTGGAGAGTCTGCTTGAGATGCTTTCCCTCCCTCTGCCCCTCCAGCCTGTGCATGCTCCCTCACACTCACTCGCACTCTAAAATAAATAAGCAAATCTTTAAAAAAAAACAAAAAACACCCACAAAAAAACTCACAAAAGTCCTATTAGGTTTCCCTACTTCTAATTTTTTTTTTTAAAAGCAATGTGAATATGTATCTGGCTCACATTTTAAGGAATACTGATCTAGAGAACTGTCTTTCAAGGTGTGAGCTGCAACCCACTGGTGGGTAGTACATCATTTTAGTGGGTCATGACCAGAATTTTAGAATATATATAAAATATCAATATGTTGCAGGGCACCTTGGTGGCTCAGTCAGTTAAATGTCTGACTCTTGGTTTCAGCTCAGATCATGATCTCATGGGTCCTCGAGATCAAGCAACACTCCCCTTCAGGCTCATGCGCAGGGGGGATTCTGCTTCAAGATTCTCTCCTGCTGCCCCTCCCCCCACTCTCACATGAGTGCTCTTCTCTCTCTCTCTCAAATAAATCTTTAAAAAAATTAAGGTGTTGCATGTATATGAGTACAATGTGTTTATAAAATGCATTTATTATAGTTTGCAGTCAAAAAGTCTATGTAAAGTACTATTAGAGCCCAAGATCACAAAACAAATCTGTAATGAAAATGGGACTCAAATCACTTAGAATGCAAGAACAAGTATAAGACTACAGTCTTCGAAATATCAACTGTTCCTGCAATAGCTGTATTGTAAATCCTTACCCACGGAGAAATTCACAATGCATATTAGAAATGACGAATTTGTTTATCTCTCTTCCCCTTCACTCTAAATAAGACTAAACCAAAAAAAAAAAAAAAAAGAATATAGGTGTGTGTGTGTGTACCCCACAATAACAAAGAGAATGTTCACTAATATTAATAGAAAGTAAAGGATCACCAGACATTCAAGGAAGGGCAGCCTTGAAACATGAAAGAAAACTAAACAGAAAAAAATGACCACACAATGGGTTAATTTAGCATATCATTTTGAAATTTCAGATCTCCAGGAGAAGACTAAAAGCTTTCAGATTAAAAAAAAAAAACAAACTCACAAAAGAACCAGAGGCAGATATCCATTAGATTTCTAATCAGTGACAGTGATGCCAGAAGATAATGGGGGTATATCATTCAAATTTGAACGCCAGTCAAGAACTGCGTAAATAGCCAACTATCAAAAGTAGAATGATTCAATAAGGGCATTTTCAGACATGCAAATACTTGCAAAAATTAGTGCCCTCGCAACCTTTCTTAGGAAATTGCCTGAGAACATGATGCAGAAATAAAGGAAAAAGAGAAAGAAATGGAATCCAGGAATAGGGGAATCAATCCAGAAAAGCAGTAAAGCCCTACAGAGCAAATGTGCCGTTTAGAATAGGAAGAAAGCAGCCCCATGACAGTGATGTCTACAGGAGGATGAATCAATAGGATATCTTATTATATGGAAGAAAAACTTGAAAGTATGTCAAAAGTGCAAGAAAAAGAAACACAATTAGAAACTCCAGGAAATACTAAAAAGACTATATAAGGAAATGTAATTACATTTGTGGCTCTGAAGCCTATACAGTTCACACAACATAAGCCACGCTCACTGACTTTTGACTTTTAGAATTACAATTTAGAGAAAGCTTAATTATGGTGTAGAAAATGTTACCAACCTTAAAAATGTAATGTAAAGATAACTAAAGTTGAGGGTGAAAAGACAGGAGGAGAAACTGAGAGGCATCACCTTTCCAAGTTCATTTCCCCCTACTCCCCCTTTTATATCCTATGTTCTATTTATGCCGACATAAAACAGTGCATCGGTTTTATATGCACTGTTTTATATGCACTCTCCCATCATTATTTTTTAACCTCTTCAGAAGGGAACACAAGACAGTGCCCACCTAAACACTAACCAATGAGAAAAAACTTTAGCCAAAGGATTTCAAGTCTACCAGAACCATTAATGGTGTTTAAACATGACTATATCCCCTGCTATGAGAGAACTAGGATATTTTAACCTAATGCCATTATTTATAAAACTTCCTTTGTTCTCATTTCAGGCTTAGCAAGTGTACTAGCTTTAAATTTTGTCCGCAAATTACTTGATACTCTTCTTTTCAAAAGGTTTAATTTACTCTCCTATGAATGTGGGCTGGACTTAGTGACTTGCTTCTAAGGAACAGACTCAGTACTGCATTAGTGAAGCTACGAGACTTTCAACTCTAGGTCAGAAAAGTGAGGCTAAGTGACTTTCAAGACTGGTTCTTCCTAAAAAGAACCTCAAGGTTCTCAAGGCCTCAAGGTTCATAGAATAACCTGAGAAAAATAATACCTATGTAGTTGAGTATATAGTCTGGTTGACTACAGTTTCCACTGATATTAGCAAACTTTGTGAAAAAATTTTTGAAGATTAAGTTAGAATCTTTATGAAAATGTGGTAAGGAAGTTTTACACTATACTCTTTGGTGTCAGTTTATGACACTTATTTAGGAAGACTGGACAACCAAATAAAGATATCTTTGAGTTAATGTGTGGGTCTATTCCTCTGTCTTATACACTCAGATACATGGGTTTGTTTTTTTTTTTAAAGATTTTATTTATTTATTCAACAGAGATAGAGACAGCCAGCGAGAGAGGGAACACAAGCAGGGGGAGTGGGAGAGGAAGAAGCAGGCTCATAGCAGAAGAGCCCGATGTGGGGCTCGATCCCATAACGCCAGGATCATGCCCTGAGCCAAAAGCAGACGCTTAACTGCTGTGCCACCCAGGCGCCCCAACATGGGTTTTTTTTTAATCATACACCGTACAAATATAAATTAACCAAGTTCATGACACAGTAATAAATGCCAGTTTATTAACTGAGGATAAGAAATCATTCCTCCATGTTCTATATTAGAATATTCCAGTTATGTATTCCTTAGGCAGGCCTAAAGCAGCAGCCAAATCACAATCAGAATGATGTTTGGTACTTTAATTTTCTAATGCTTAGTAACAAATTATCCCAAATTTAGTGGCTTAACACAATAATTATTATCACAGTTTCTTTGGGGCAGAGATTCAGACAGAACACAGTAAGGACAACTTATCTCTGCTCCATGATATCTTAAGGCCTCAGCTAGAAAACTAGAAAGCTAAGAGGTGGAATCCTGTGAAGGCTAAATCACTCATATGTCTGATAGTTAATTCAGGCTTTTGACTGAAGGTCTAGCTGAGGCAAGCGCCAGAACCCCCACATGTGCCCTCTCCATGCGGCCTGAATTTCCTCACAATACGGTGGCTAAGTTCCAGGGTAAGTAATTTGAGAGGTCTAACAAAGGACAAGAAAGACTCTTATGAAGAAAGTTATAAAACTTTTATGAACTATATAAAAGATATAAATAACAGAGATATACCATTATTCATGAAACAGAAGAGTCAATGTCTTCCTCAGTGTATATACAGGGAATGCAATTTGGATTGCAACATGACGCTGCAATCAATCAACAGGGTGTTTTGTTGGAACCTAAGAGCTCTTAAAATTCATCAGGAAAAATGAAGAGCCGAGAAGAGCCAAGATGATTTTTAAGATGAAGGAGAGAAGACTAATCTTACCACATACAGTAATTAAAGCTACACGATTTTGGGCAGGAATAGACAAAAAGACCACTGGAAAAGAAAAAATAGGTAACTTAGGACATTCTAGTGTACATATACAGAAGGTTAAAATATAATAGAGTTTTTTTTTAATGTCAGTAGTGAATTTTAATTTGAAAAATTATGCTAAAACCACTGACTATTCATAGGGGAAAAAATTAGATCCCTCCCTCACACTATTTATAAAAATTAATTTCAAATAGAGAAATAAAAGACCAAATGTAAACAGGAAAACTATAAAACATTTCATTTTATAACCAACTCTGAACTGGCATCCAGAATGCACAAAAGAACATCCATAAATCGGTAAGAAAGAGACAAAACTATAGAAAAGGGAACATGAAACATAAATGACCAATAAACATGAAAAGATATTCAACCACACTGGAAAGCAGAAAAATGTAAGTATGTAAAAACCATATATATGAATTCATGTATGAAATGCCATACATCATTTCATACCCATTGCATAAGAATGACAGAAAGTGTGGGCAACATTTCTGCTTCCACCAGACTAGCGTTCCCACTGTAAACTACTAAAAACTGGACAAAATATGTGAAATAACTGCCCTCAGATGCTGGAAAACAGGCAATATGGGGCTGTGATCCCTGAGAGAAGGAAAACAGAGTGAGGTCCACAATCATACCAGCTCTCTGTTACCACTTTCTAGATTCCACTATAGGGAGAAGCCTCGAAATAGCAAGCAGCCTTACTGAGCTAAATAGACAATAAGTGGAAATCAGGGTTAATAAGGTGGCTGGAATTTACACATTAAAGTACTAGAGAGAAAGGAATTATAGAGAAGGAATTTCTATTTTTCTATTTACAGCTAAGTGATGATACAATTTATTCTGCTTACTTAGCAAGTCTTTTTTTTAAAATTTTTTTAAGAGCGAGAGAGTGAGCGAGCACACACACGCACACACACACACACACACGCACACACACACGTGGTGGGGGAGGGACAGAAAGAGAGAATACCAAGCAGACTCCATGCTGTGTGTGGAGTCTGACTTGGGGCTTGATCTCACAACTCCAAGATCATCACCTGAACCAAAACCAAGAGTCAGAAGCTTAGCTGACTGAGCCACCCAGGCATCCCAGCAAGTCATTTTTGAATATAAAACCAATCCTGGATTCTGGCATGAATCCTATATGATCATGATGTATCATATTTATATGTTGCTGAATTCAATTTATTAATATTCTGTATAACCTTTCTGCAGCTAAGTTCATAAGGGATACTGGTCTGTAATTTGATTTTCTTACATCCCTGTCAGGGTTTTTTTTTTTTTTATTTATTTATTTGACAGAGATAGAGACAGCCAGCGAGAGAGGGAACACAAGCAGGGGGAGTAGGAGAGGAAGAAGCAGGCTCATAGCGGAGGAGCCTGATGTGGGGCTCGATCCCATAACGCCGGGATCACGCCCTGAGCCGAAGGCAGACGCTTAACCGCTGTGCCACCCAGGCGCCCCCCTGTCAGGGTTTTTAATTAGGGTTCAATTAAATAGGTATAAGACTTGTTCAGATTTTTGTTTCTTTTGGTGTCAGTTTCAGAAAGCTATTTATTTCAAGGGATTTTCCTAATTCCTTTTTCAAATTTATTGGCATGATTATATACTTGAAATCTATAAATTCCAAGGTACAAGTAAGGTACTAATTATTACCACAGAAGAAGCTAAAATTTTAGCCATAGGAAGTACAACTTCTAGCAAGACAAGGTAAAAAGTTCCACCAGAACTGCTACCCAGGGAAACAGATGAAAATTATTTTTAAAGCAAACTTTGAAAGCCTCTGGAAATGGTCCTAAGGCAAACAGCAAATGAGGAAACACCTAACAAAGAATACTTATGAAAACTTGTTAAGAACAACAAGAATGTGTGGTATTTGAACAAAGACAGCTAGCTACCTGCCTCTTAGCTAGGCAGAAACTCCACTCTGGAGGGGTGTAACCGAGAACACAAGGATCCCTTTACTACCAGCTCCCTGTCAGATAGCTTTCTTCAGGTGAGGAACATGATTTTGGCATTTCTCACCCTGTCCACAACTATCTATTACTGAGACTAAGTTCTGGGCCAGTGCAGTTGAAAAGCGGGGCTCCCTTCTTTTGTCCAACTAATGAGACAGAGGCTTTATCTAGTACAGCACCACTGAGAATACTGGGGCTGCCATTACCTTAGTCCTGGTCTATAAAGGTGGTGGTTCCATTCTGGAAGATGTAAGCCAAAAGATCCAAAAGATCTCAGGCTATGATTCCCTTTCCATCTCCTGCTCAGTTCCTGAAGTGGTGTGTCACTCAGAGAGAAACATGCCACTGTCCCTGTAACCACCCAACTCTGGAGACCTAACTCAGAAATTTTGCCTGGGGGGAGAAGCAAGCCACAAAACAGCTGTTATGTCTCTTCCCAAAGGACCTGATTTCTTTTGTAACAGAGCATAGAAAAGTTCAAGGTTAGGGGTGCTCTCAAAAAAAGTGGGAGTTGTGGTGAAAGGCAATGGGAAGATTTGTGGATCCAATGAGGAAACAGGTTTTAGACAGCTAGTTCACAGGAGAACACCAGGGAAAGAAACAGTTCGGAGAAGCCCTCCCAGTGTCAGAACAAATATCAGACACTGACCTCAGGAACTATTCCTTCAAAGGAGCCTGAATTTGACTGGATTAGTCAGAAAAAATTACAAGAACAATTTATGCCCCAGAGCATTGTTGAAAACAATTAAACAAGGAAGCTGGAAGTCACTGGAATTTAAAGTTGGGGGTGTAGTTAGGAAAACATAAAGAGAGCCCTGTCCAAAACACTGTCATCTCAGGGTGCCTACTGGCATGCCTAAAGTGGCACCTCTCTGAGGAACAACATTAGACCAGTCGCTAAACAAATAAACAACACCACCTCTGAGGGGTGGGGCCAGTAGCCAATATTGTGTTGCTATAATACATTAAATACATGATTTAAAATGTTCAGTTTACAACAAAAAAGATTATAAGATACACAAAGAAACAGGAAAGTATGTCCCATATACAAAGAAAAAAAAAAAAAAAGGAGGCAACAGAAACTGCCTGTGAGGGGTGCCTGGATGGCACAGCGGTTAAGCATCTGCCTTCGGCTCAGAGCGTGATCCCGGCGTTATGGGATTGAGCCCCACATCAGGCTCCTCCGCTATGAGCCTGCTTTCTTCCTCTCCCACTCCCCCTGCTTATGTTCCCTCTCTCTGGCTGTCTCTATCTCTGTCGAATAAATAAATAAAATCTTTAAAAAAAAAAAAAAAGAAACTGCCTGTGAGAGCAACCAAATATTGGATTAACAGAAAATGACTTCAAAGTAGCCATTATATATATTCAAAGAACTAAAGGTAACCATGACTAATGAAGTAAAAAAGATATGATAATGTCATATCAAATAGAGGATATAGAGACAGAATTTACCAAAAAAAAAAAAGAAAAGAGAGAGCGAGAGAGAGAAACACGAAAATTTTGCATTAAAAAGTACAATAACAAAATGAAAAACTCACCAGAAGGACTCAACAGTAGATGTGAAATAGCACAAGAAAGAATTAGGGAAGTTTGAAGATAAACTGATACAGATTATGAAATCTGATTAGAGAAAAAAGGTGAGTAAAAATGATCAGAACTTCAGAGATCTGTGGGACACCATATAGTATAACACATGCACATAATAGGAGTACTAAAAGGAGAAGAGAAAGGAGCAAAAAAGAAAGAAAGAAAAAGTGAAGAAATAATGACTGAAAACTTCCCAAATTTACTGAATAAACCTACATACCCAGAAAGCTCAACAAACTCTAAGAAGGAAAAATTCAAGGAGATTCCCAGAAACAGCATAATAAAAGTGCTTGAAAGTCAAAGACAAGGAGAAAATCTTGAAAGCAGGAAAAGAAAAACAACTAGTCATTTACAAGGGCTAAGATTAACAGTTGACTTCTCAGCAGAAACAGCAGAGGCTAGAAAACAAAGCAACATATTCAAACTGCTCAAAACCAAACAAACAAAAAAACCCAAAAAACAAAACAAAAAAACCTGTCATCGCAAAAATCCTATATCCAGCAAAGCTATCTTTCAAAAATTAAGGTGAAATAAAGACATTCCCAAATAAACAAAAACACAAAGGCTACCCAGTCTGCCTTAAAAGAAACAGTAATAGAATTCCATCAGGTTGAAAGCAAATGACCAGAAAAGTAATTCAAATCCACACACACACAAAAAGAGCTCCACTAAAGTTAATTATGTAATCATAAGAGGCAATATTAATGCATATATTTTCCTTTCTCTCTAAACTGATTCAAAAAACCCACTGTATAAAGTAACATACATACAGATACAGATATATATATACACACAGATCACAGATACATTTTTATATACTTACAGATATATATGTATATATTATATATATTTACAGATATATACACCTCCATATATATACAGACTCATATATTTACATATGCATTATAAATAAATAAATAAATAAAATATAGATCCATAGAGAAAAGTAATACATTGCCAATAACAGCACAAAGGAGGTGGGTGGGAGCAAACCTGTACTGGGTTAAAGAAATAACTATTGATGGTAAAGTAATAACTACAACAATGTACTGTTGGGTCTATAACATTAATAAATGTAACTGAGTAACAATAATGCCTTTAAAAGGGGAAAATGAAATACAGGAATATAGAAATAATGTTTCTATATCTCACTGGCACTAAGCTAATATAAATCTGAAGTTTATTCTACAATATGCATATCACAAGCCCAAGAACAACCACTAAAAATAAACTCAAAAAGATGTAGTAAAAAAAAAAAATCATTAAACTTAAATGCTGCTTTGAAAAATATTCACCTAATACTAAAGCAAGCAGAAAAGGAAGAATATAGCACAAAAAAGACACGAGACACAGAAAAAAGAAAAGTAAAATGGCAGGCATAAATCCAACTATATTAACAAATAACATTAAATATAAATGGATTAAACAATCCAATAAAAAGGCAGAGATTTCAGACTGAATAAAAAAAAGACCTAACTATACGCTGTCTTATATAAGCCATAGATGCAAAGACACAAATAGACTAAAAGGAAAATGATGGAAAGTGATATATCATACAAACACACACAAGAAGGCTAGAGTGGTATGCTGATATCAGATAAACAGATTTTAAAACCAAAAAAATTATATTATAGATAATCATTTTATGATAAAAGGGTTAATTCATGAATAAGATGTGACAATTATAAAAATATGTGCACTAACGGTTTTAAAATATATGAAGGCAAAAACAAAAGTGAAGAAAGAAATGGATAATTCAACAATAACAGCTGGAGACTTCAATGTCTCACTTAATAATGGATAGAACAACTATACAGAAGATCAAGGAAATATAAGACTTAACACTATACATCAACTAGACCTAACAGACTTCTATAGAACACTACAGAATTTATTTACTATGGAATACTCCACCCAACAACAGCAGAATACATATTCTCAAGTGCACATGAAAGTCTCTAGGACAGACCATATGCCAGGTCATAAAACCAACTTCAAAAAAATTTAAAAACAGAAATACTACAAAGTATGTCCTCTGGCCATGGTAGAATGAAACTATAAATCAGTAACAGAAAACAAATTGGGAAACTCACAAATATGTAGCAATTAAACCACAGACACTCCTAAATAGTGTATCAAAGAAGATATCAAAGGAAAATCAGAAAGTATTTTGAGGGGGTGCCTAGGTGGCTTAGTCATTAAGCATCTGCCTTTGGCCCAGAGCGTGATCCCAGAGTCCTGGGATCGAGTCCCACATCAGGCTCCTCCGCTGGGAGCATGCTTCTTCCTCTCCCACTCCCCCTGCTTGTGTTCCTTCTCTCACTGGCTGCCTCTCTCTCCGTCAAATAAATAAATAAAATCTTTAAAAAAAAATATTTTGAGACAAATGAAAATGAAGACACAACATGTTAAAACATATGTTTAGAAGGGAATTTATAGCTGTAAATGACTATAGAAGAACAAATAAAGATCTCAAATCAATAACCTAACTTTTGCAATTGCAAGTGATCCAGAATAGCCAAAACAATCTTGAAAAAGAACAAGGTAGGAAGACTCATACTGCTCCATTTCAAATTGTACTACAAAGCAACAGTAATCAAAGCAGTGTGGTACTGATAAAACTGAACATACATCAGTGGAACAGAAATGAAAGCCCAGAAACAAAACCATGCGCCAACTGATTTCAACAATGGCATCAAGACCATTTAATGGGGAAAGCATAGTCTTTTTAACAAATGTGCTAGCACATCTGAATAGCTACATGTAAAAGGATATATTTGAACTGTTACATCACATCCCATACAAAAATGAACTCAAAAGGGGTCAGAGAACTAAAAATGCGAGGGTTAACCTATGTAATCCTTAGAAGAAAACATAAAGGTAAACCTTAATGACCTTAGATCTGGGAAAGATTCTTAGATATGACAACAAAAGCATAAGGAACAAGAAAAAAGAGATAATTTGGACTTTCATCAAAACTAAGCTGTGCACTTCAAAGAATACCATTAAGAAAGTGAAAAGACAAAGGGACTGGTATTAAAATATATTAAAAATTATTGCAATTTGATAAAAAGACCATTCAATTAAAAATGGGCAAAGGACCTGAAGTGCCATTTCTACAAGGAAGATACACTAAAGACCAAAAAGCACATTAAAAGATGTTTGACATCATTAGTCACTAGAGAAATGCAAATCATAACCACAAAAAGACCATACTTCATATCTATTAAGATGACTATAACAAAAAGTCAGAATAACAAGTGTTGTGGGGGTATGCAGAGACCATAAACTGGTGGTGGGAATGTAAATGGTGTGGCTATGGTGGAAAACAGTGTGGCAGTTCCTCAAGCAATTAAACAAAGAATTACAGGGTGCCTGGGTCGCTCAGTAGGTTAAAGGTCTGCCTTCAGCTCAGGTCATGATCCCAGGGTCCTGGGATCAAGTCGCAGCATCAGGCTCCATGCTCAGCAGGGAGTCCGCTTCTCCCTCTCCTCTATCCCTCCCCCCTGCTCATGCTCTCCCAATCTCAAATAAAATCTTTAAAAAAAAAAACCACAGAATTACATACAACCCAGCAATTCTACTCCTAGGTATACATACACTCAAGAGAAGTTAAAATGTATGTCCACACAAAAACTTGTATACAAATGTTTATAGCAACATTATTCATAATAACCGAAAGGTAGAAACTCAAATGTCCATCAACTGATGAATGAACAAATAAAATGTGGTGCTAAAGCCATACAATGGGTCAATACTCAGCCATCAAGGGAATGAAGCAGAAACTCAAATGTCCATCAACTGATGAATGAGCAAATAAAATGTGGTGCTAAAGCCATACAATGGGTCAATACTCAGCCATCAAGGGAATGAAGTACTGAAACATCTACAACATGGACAAACCTTGAAAATACTATGCTAGGTGAAAAGAAGCCAGTGGTATAAAAGACTTACAAAAGAATATATACAATCCAATTATATAAAATGTCCAGAATAGGGAAATCTATAGAGACAGAAAATAGATTAGTGGTTGCTTAGGGAAGGGGATGGATGAGATGAGGAGTAAGAGTTAAATAGCACGGCATTTCTTTTTGAGATTATGAAAATGTTCTAAAATTGACTGAAGTGATGCTTGCACATATCTGTACATATACTAAAAGCCCCTGAATTGTATACTTTAAATGGGTGAATCATATGGTATATGAATTATATCTCAATAAAGCTGTTAAAAATTTTTAGTTCAGTCCTGGTCTCTAAAATACTTTCATATCAAATATGCAAAACATTAAAAGTTTAAAGCATTTAAATCAAGTAAAAGCTTAAAGATCAGTTGTGATTTAAAGGTCAAATGTCAGTAACCAACAATCATAAAAACTTCATTCTACCACAAATGTATACACAACACATGCCTAGGATACCTGTTTTGTCTTTATGCCATCTATACTAATTTATATGGAAAAAGTAAATGAAAACACAAAAACTACCACATAAAAGGAGAAAGAATAAAACCAATAGGGCTACATAGGGTTGGTTTTAAGAACAGTTCACTGAATAAAAAAGAATAAATTCCGTAAAGTTAAGATAATTTGGAGTTTTCCCTTGTAATGTTGTTTTGCTGATACGGTCTCAAATTCATGTTGCCAGAAAATCTAGTTTATATTCATTTCTCTTAAGATCTCAAATACCAAATAGAAGAACAATGAAATTTTAATATATTATCATAAAACCTTTCTTTTATTGCCCATTTTCATAAAAGTCAATGTGATAAACTAAACTTAAGGAAACCAAATTATTTCAAATAGTTCATTGTTAATTCTCTATTTTAGATCTAAGAATAAACAGTTTAAAGTATCAAGTATAATTTATAACAGAAATAAATTTTATAGGTATAATTTTCCTTAAAGGAAAAACATGTCATATTTCCAATTACTGCTGCTCACATTTTTGAAATCTAAAGTAGGATCTCATATAGGATTCATGCTACAAATTATAGAACAAGCACCGTATCATAGCAACCCAGCAATACCACTACAGTGACACGCTGAGGATGCAATCCAAGATTCTAATTTAAGAAACTGGCACAGAATATAGGACATGTAGCTTTTTTTGGCAATACTCCTAGAACATTAATAACTAAGACTCTAAAATGAGCTTTTATTTGAAACTTTAGGGGATCAAACTATTATAAAGGAACAATAGAAACATTTATTAACAAATGATTCACAGCATTGCAAACAGAACCTTGTTAAGGATTTATGATTTCATTAAAATTGAAAAATGGTTGGAAAACACTGGAGGCATCACCTTTTAGAAAATTTGAATACATGCACCCTACCAATTTGATAATGAATCTTAATATACAAATATTGTTTTAAGAAAACTGCTAGAATACTATCTAAAACTTCAAAGAACAAATATTTCTATTCTTTACTCCATTACTATTCAAATGTGAATACATCCACAATTATTGCATTATAGAAGGATAAGAAGGCACTGTTTGGGGGCGCCTGGGTGGCACAGTGGTTAAGCATCTGCCTTCGGCTCAGGGCGTGATCCCGGCGTTATGGGATCGAGCTCCACATCAGGCTCTTCCGCTATAAGCCTGCTTCTTCCTCTCCCACTCCCTCTGCTTGTGTTCCCTCTCTGTCGAATAAATAAATAAAATCTTTAAAAAAAAAAAAAAGAAGGCACTGTTTGATTTTTATCTCAAAAAAAATTAACTTTGTTATCTTTTGTCTTTGAAAACAACTTCTGATGAAGTAGAAAAGAACAAGAAATGAAGATGAGCTAACGGGGCTTGTTATATGAATTCCTTGGAATGCAGAAACTTGGACTTTTGGAAGCAGAATACTGAAAAACAGGCCCCTGAGAGAGTACAGACATTAACTCATTTCATTGCACTTCACAGATACTGCATTTTTTACAAACTGAAGGTTTGTGGCAACCCTGCAATGAATAAGTCTATCGGCACCATTTTTTCCAACAGCATTTGCTCACTTTGTGTCTCTCTGTCATATTTTGGTAATTCTTAAAATAATGAAAAAGTTTGAAATATTCCATTTGTTATGGTGACCTATGATCAGTGATTATGACTTTCTGAAAGTTGATGATTAGCAATTTTTAGCAATGAAGTATTTTTAAATTAAGGAAGGTACTTTTTTTTAGACATGATGCTATGGCACACTTAAAAGACCAAAGTACAGTGTTAACATAACTTTTATATGCACTGGGAAATAAAAAAAAAATTCATTTGACTCACTTTACTGTGATATTTGCTTTACTGTGGTGGTCTGGAACCAAACCTGAACATCTTTGAGATATGCCTATAAATGGAATATCTGTGTCATCTGCTTAATTCAATTTGTTTTTTGGTTTCTGTTTTTCTTCTGTGATAAATTATGAAACATTGTTTTTGCTTAATTCAATTTGAATATAAAACCTGTTATTCATTAAATAAAACAGGTTTTTAGAAGCATTTTGTTTCTCATTTGGAATTTTGGGGGAACAAGAAGTATTAAACAAATCTTTACAGATCAATGCCTCTATAGCTATTTTCAGTTTTGATGACTGTGATGAGGTTCCATCTGGTAACTACTCCTCCCTGTAACTCCTAAGAAACACCTGCTACCGTGTTAAGGAACAGGATTAACGACTCAACAAGGTTGTTCACATCTCTAGAACAGTCCCTTAAGGTCTACAAACACCCCCACTTCCCTCCAAAATCAGATGGGCTTCAGAGTGGTAGTGGTGGTGGTGGTGGTGAATCCAAGAACCCTAAAATTATATGCACAATATTGTAAACAATATTTTCTGAGAAGATGATGCATTTCTCTAATCAGGTTTTCTAAGAGATCCATGTATAACCTCCCTAAAATTAAATATCAGTACTCTTAGAAATTATTTCCTCTCCTTTTAATATAAGGAATTTTTCTAATCAAGGTCTAGAGTAATTTGATTTAATATTTCCAGAAATAAAAACTTTATTCAGAAACAAATCTCAATTAATTTAAATTTTTTCCTTTCAGAAGTATACTACTTATAATATTCAATTAAAGTAAATAATGCATGCAGAATAGCATATATTATATGATCCCACTTAATGGGAAAATACAGAAAGATACTCAAAATTCTAAGAGACGTTTCCTCTGGGGGGTTTTATTTTCTATCTTTGTAAGATTCCTTTTGACTTGATTTTAACAGTGAAGTCTGTAAGTTTTTATAAAAATAATAAAGCCATTATAAAGGAAATAGGGTAGTTAAGAATATGATATTTCTTATGGCATAGTCTTTAAGTGAGTTTATTTTAGAAAACCATGAAAACTGAAACTCACTCATGACTCACAGCAAGTATTGTATTCTAAAATAGTCATTCCTATTCCACAGGAGAAGCTACTTTTCTAGATCTTTAAAAAAAAAAAAAAAAAGCAGTTCTCAAAATATCAAAATATGTTATGCGTAAGGTCATCCATGTGGTCCAAATTAAAAACAGGGTATCAAAATATAAGAAATACCAAAATCAGTCTCTGGGTACTTGGTAGCTAGGTAAAAGCTGGGTTATTTTTAAGTTTCGTAAATGAATGACAGAAATTTCCTATGAAGGAAACATGACTATTAAAATTAAATGCCCCTTAAAAGGTGCATCATTACATTTACTACTTTATTTCCATTTAGGATTCAAATTTAGGCTGGTTCATTCACTAGAAGGACAAATGTATGTGGAAAACTACTTAACAAGATGACACTGTCCAATCTGTTTTTCTGGAGGTTTTACAGGAGAATAAAATCATTAAAGTGATAGATGAATTAGCCCAACTGACTTTTACACCCAAGTCTCAGTTATTTTGCCTCAATTTATTTCCTCCCTCAAACTGAGAAATGATCAGAAAGACTACGCTAACGTGGCCACAAATACAAGTTTTCAAAAACTATGTGTACATAGCTTGTGTAGAGGGAGACTGAAATATACACAGCATTTCCAAAAGAGAGGCAGAAATAAGTAGACAGCCTGATCAGTTCTTGATATTCCATAATAACTCATTAAAACCGCTAATTATAGATTAAAACTTTAACTCCAAAATATAAATCTAGCTCTGACAAAAGTGCTGAGTGATTAAAAGTTCACTTCCTCTTGTGTCTCAGTACTCATTCATAAAACAAATGTTAAATGTTCTCCAATGAAAATTTTACATTACTTAAAAAAGGGAGGAACAGTGCTAAAAGGGAGACACCAAAGAAAATCAATGAAGTATTTTTGTATCAGCACAATTTAAGAAACAAAATCCTCTGCATTGAAGATTCTTAGAAAAATGTTCAATAGTGGTCTACTTGCCCAGGACCTAAAAGAAATAATATCTTGACAAGGTTCCATTACTACTATTTTCCTTTGTACTGTTAGAAAATAAGGTATTAATATTGCTTTATTGCAAGCAATACATATCTTCAGTTTAATATTACAGAGGAAGAATCAAAAACCAACTGAAAAGATACTGAGCTATATATGACTTGCACAAACATATAACCTATCTGTTTTGGTTTCTTCATCAACAAAATGCTAAACTTAGGGTTGTATGTAAACATTATGGGACTCAGTTATAAGTCAGTATAAAATTGTGAATCACTGCATGACACAAACTGGTACTTTTCTTTCAGTCAATTTAATAGCTTTTGCTTCATTATTTCATTCAATAAATAATAAAACCAAGAACTGACTGACTAAATGCTGGGGAAGAAGATACACCCTAAAGGCAGAAAACAGTAATTAAGTAAAACCTAGCCTTGCTCATGCACTTGTCCAAACGTATTTTGTGATCTCTCTCACACATACACCATCTGGGGTACAGACATTTCACCGAAGAGTGAATAGATAATCCCAATTTGCCCAGAAGACCAACTAGCCAATATCACAAACTATGACCATTTTCTGACAGGTAAACTTGAAAATCTTCTATTTAATGTTTAGAAGTCATAGAAATTACCAAATGGGCACTCCATGATTCACGCTTCCAAAAGAAAAATCTATTTGATATTCTTACTTGGGTTTCCAAAAGATATCCCAAAACTCAAATTTCCAAAATTCAATTCTGGATTTTCCCTGTATATCTGTTTCCTTCTTTAATGTATTCCTTCTCTGGTGGTAGACTTACCCACTCAGAGGTCCAAGCTAAAACACCTGGAAATCACCCTTGATTCCTACCTTTCCTTCTCCATCTCCACTCAAATAATTAACAAGTCCTATCCAAGATATATCCCAAATACATCTCTTTCTTTCCATTTCAACTACTACCACCCCTAGCCCAAGTCATGCCATGTTTCACCTTGCCTAATAAAATAATCTCCTAACTGGTCCTCCTAAAAATCTTGTTCTGCTACAATCCATTCTGCAACTGACAGCTAATGATGTATTTTTTTCTAATTGTCAAGCTTCCTGAAAGAGATGTCTATACTTACTGACTTGACTTTAACAATTTTCATTCATTCCCCACTTTACAGAAATTTCAAGTCTATTAATCCTCTGAAATGCTCTCAAGTCACTAATGTTACTTAGATTACCAAACCCATGGGAACTTTTCAGCTCTTACTTGACTTATCAACAGCTCTTTTCAGTGTTATTAGTCCCCCACCCTCATTTTTAAAAAAATATTTTATTTATTTTTGTGAGAGAAAAAGAGAGCGTCTGCACACACAAGCAGGAGCCGGGGGAGAGGCAGAGGGAGAGGCAGACTCCCTGCTGAGCAGGGAGCCTGATGAGAGACTCAAACCCAGGACCCTCAGATCATGACCTGAGCCCAAGGCAGACACTTAAGTGACTGAGCCACCCAGGCGTCCCCTCACCCCCATTTTTTAAAGATTGTCTTCCCTTGACTTCCTTGTCTCTCCTCTTACATAACTGTCTTCCTTTGGCTTCCACTCAAGCTTTCTCTCTTGCCTTCAGATTACCCCCTTTTCTTTGATCATCATCTAAAGGATGGTATTCCTTGGCCTCTTCCCTGTCCACATATTTTCAGTGGTTGCTTCTACTTGAATAATTTCAAATGCCATGTTTAATCTAAAGACTCCCAAATTGTTCTCTCTAGCATAGGTCTTTCTATTTAGTTCCAGACCAAAATATCTATCTTCCTACTAGACAGCTTCACTTTGATTTCCCACAGGCACTTCAACCTGTCTAACAAAAAAAAATTTTCCCCCAAATCTGATCTGCCTCTCTTTCTCCCTTTCAGTAAATTGCTATTGTGCCTCTAGTTGCCCGAGTTAGAAATATATCATCACTGGTTTCTCCCTCTCACCAAGTCCTGCCTTCGACAAGGCCACCTTCATCTTGTCTGAATTCCTGTGCCAGCATCCTAACTACAGTTCCTTACTCCCATCTCCCAAAACACTCTTCATGCTACTATCAGGAGTAAACACAGCACATGGCATCAAGACTATGATATAGACCCCAATTGTTGCTTCAGTCTCTTCTCTGATCAGGTCTCTATTACAGTATCCTTTGTCACAGCCACATTGACTGCTAGCAGTTCCCCAAATACGCCACACTCATTCACCTCTGGGCTGCTCATATTGCCCATTAGGTGGACCTCTCAGACCCCATCTGCCTCGGCTGAACACCTCTTTTAGATGTCAGTGTACCCGTTGCTTTCTCCAGGAAACTTTCCCTGATCTCCCTCCTTATATACCCAAACGAGATTGGGTCCCCCCATACACTACCCTAGCTACTTACTGCTTACTCTTACCACAAAATGTGACAGTAATTAAAACTGCCTTACAGATCTATATTCCCCACCAAACTACAAGCTCCTAAAGACATTTAATTTTAAAAAATCATCATTTTATTCACTTTATTAAGTAAAGCTTTAATCTCTAAATTTTTTTAAAGGTTTTATTTATTTATTTGACAGAAAGAGAGACAGCCAGCGAGAGGGGGGACACAAGCAGGGGAGTGGGAGAGGAAGAAGCAGGCTCATAGCGGAGGAGCCTGATGTGGGGCTCGATCCCATAACGCCAGGATTACGCCCTGAGCCGAAGGCAGACGCTTAACCGCTGTGCCACCCAGGCGCCCCTAATCTCTAAATTTTAAGCACTATGAACACCAAAGAGAGGAAAGTATTTCTGCACCAGATTTTGAAAGCAAAGTATGTATCTAGTTTTAACAGCAGGCAAACAAAATTTTTCCTCTGGCCAATTAAAAGAATGGTAATGTAAGTTTTTTGTTTTCTGTTTTTAAAGCAGATACAGGGGTGCCTGGATGGCTCAGGTGATTAAGCGTCTGACTCCTGGTTTTGGCTCAGGTCATGGTCTCGGGTGGTATGACTGAGCCCTGCATCAGGCTCCCCGCTCAGCGGGGAGTCTGCTTGGAATTCTCTCTCCCTCTGTCTCTCCCCCCACTCTCTCTATGTCTCTCTCTCTTACATAAATAATCTTTTTTAAAAAGGCAGATACTTATTCCTACAGAAATTATATTTTACTTATAGCTCCAGCAGATGTTTATCATTAGAAAAGTCTGAAACACTCTGTTTTGCTAAATCAAAATTCAGAGTTTACAACAAAAACTGTCTCATCTTTTTCACTTTATTAATTTAAAGGCATGAGATTAACAATGTGTTCAAATAATCACTAACTTGTGATAACAGCTATAATTCTAGATTATCTTTACCAATGAAACAAAGGCAAAACCATTTAAAAGAGAAAATGTATAATTTTTGAAGCCATATTTAAAATCTGATACTCCTAAACTACAAGTTTTAAGTCTAGTCATTAAATAAATTCTTAACCTTTTTTTAGGTACTGCCCATACAGTTTATTCATTAACAAACCAAAACCTGAGAAAATATCTAGAGGCTTAAAAACCCCGTATATTCTCTGTACATTAAAGAAAGCTTCTCTGATGAAATGACAAGCTATTTATTTTGAACAAGTGTGAAACTGATTCCCAGTGAAGGCTAAACTACACTGACTTACTTCTGTGGTTCCATTCACCACCAGAAGGCTCAACTAGATGTAACATCATGGTAAGGTTATAGTAGCTGCAATTAGCATCACCATTCCAGTAGGAGGAGTGTGTTCCCAAGAAATCCCTTGCCTTCAGTGTCCAAGTCAGAAACAGGTTCTCTGAATTTTACCATGTGAGCCTATCATATTCAGCAAATTACTCCTCTAAAAATCACGTCTCTTTAGAATTTCTGATCAAAATTGCAGGATTTCTAAAAGTCACCAATACTCAAAAAGTCCACATAAACAAATTCCTTCAGGAAGACATCAAACAGATATATATAAAAAGTAGGTTTGAAACTGCTTATTAGTCAATATCCTGCTCAGACAAGTAGAGTTTATTTTGCATAAACCTACTCTGTCATGTAAAACTCTTCCAGAAAAGCATTTAGGTTCCTTGTTACACAACAATGCATTAAAAGTAATTATATATTTAAAATCTGTTCCTTTCATCTCCTTCAAGGACATCCTTATAAAGATTGAAACTCAAATTCAGAAATTACTGCAAACTAATTATTTGAGTTCATTTAATGTTTGTATACACGTGTCCAGGTTGGGAGTCAACCCAGTACTTCTTTTCCACATAAACCTTACACAACACCTTTCCTGGCAAGAATCTATCAATAATGTTACATGTCACTTAAACCAGTCATTTGGCAACGCATAAAATACAAAAGCAAACAATTCTTCATTTTAAACCTACATTTACAATTTACTGCCACGGTATCAAAAGCCCAGAATTTATTTACTAAAAAACCCTGAACTAGACTTAGGCACAAATACATTAAAATAAAAAAAACAAAACAGAAGAGAACCAATCTGCTGACAGACAGCATCAAACATCACTGAACAAACGTCACTGAAAGAAGCACCAACAATAACTGGATGGGGGAAGGGGTGTTAAGGGAAAACAGTCAAAAGACAACTAGCAGGTAATTTCTTCGACAAAACAGTTGTTCTAACTACATAACTACATTTACTATGCACAGAATACTATATTTGGTACCACAGTGGGATATGAAAACACAGATGACTTCTGATTTCAAAGTCTTTCATTCTGGAGAGAGAACATCACTCCATAACAACTGAACACTAACTCAAAACAACAAATCAACAAATACGAGTCTTATTCAAATTGGATAGCAGAAAGGCCAAAAACAAAATAGGAACATGAAATATAAGTGGTACCATGTCCTTGATGCTTTATCTTCAATAAAAAGCTGTAATCAAGATTAAGATGATAGAAGTAAAAACACTGTGCAAAAAAATTTCTTGTTGCCGAATAAGGACAAGGCATAACCAAAAATACAGTTAAGTTCAAAAACAGTTCATTTGTTTAATATCTAATATTCAACATATACACTAGTAATATTAGTTTTAAATCTTAAAGAAGCAGAACAATGCCTTTAGTGTATAGCAAATATCAGTGTTATACTCCAAAGCGGCTGAAATCATCATGTTACCCTGAATGATGGAATTAAAAACCCTGATATGTTCTCTTTCATTTTACTCAGCCACAGCTCTAAAATCAGAGAAAAGAAAAACAGACCACCTCATATAAAATGGTAATAGTTGAGTTTTAATTATGATTAACTACAGAAAAATCCTATAGAATCATCTCATCATATCTGAAACTCCAGAATCTAACATCCCTTCAGGAAAGCATCTGATTAGCCATAGGGGGCAGCAAACTTAAGAGAGTGAAAAGTAAATAGCAGGAGGTGAAGTGAGGGCAGGAAATGTTAATAGGCTGGGTAATGAGCCATGAGTATCAGAGAGAAAAGGACAAAGTCTCAATTAATGAATTAAATCAATAGACAGATAATGCTAAATTAGTGATTCTCAACCCTGGCTGCACATTAGAATCACCCTGGGAGCTTTTAAAAATACAAATGCCTGTATCCTACCTTAGGCAAATTAATTTACAATCTCTTGAGGGTGGGCCTCAGCATTGATATTTTTTAAAGCTCTCCAAGTGTACAGCCACAGTTGAGAACCAGAGTGCTAAACACTAAAATAAAAATAAGCAAGTCTCCACTACCAGCTTTTTACAATTTAAAAAGTTAAATTTCAAAAATTAGGCACAAAAATCAATTTCCAAAATATATTATTTTTGTCGCTAAACTTGTCTTTGTCATCCAAAGAAGGACAAAAACTCATTAAGAACTAATTCATCTTTGTGATTTTACCAAGGAAAAATGTGATTCTTACAAATAAAAATGATTAAACTGATGCAGAAAGACAACTCAAGTTTACTATTTACAGGCTAGCGCTCTATCCCTATGATCACACTATTTTAACTAAATGCATTTTACTGCACTATCACTTAAATTCAGTTAGACACTTCATAAAATAATCCAAAATTCAATTAAGGATCAGAGGAGGGAATAAAATTGGGGGAAAAAGAAATTTGACCCTACATAGGAATTCTGAAGATGTTAAATTAAACTTAATTAGAAAACTTTTCCTTCACGTAGAGGCCAGCAATGAATATTATGTTATCAATTTCTCTAAGAAGTATATCCTAAAAAAATTTTTTTATTAAAAAATAATCTTCCAGAAGAAATTTGACATTACTTTCAGAAAATAGTCCTAAAATGACAAAAGTGTGTCAAATCCCTTTGCAAACATTTTTCCTGATAAATTCAGGTGAATTTCAACTCTCCTTTGTGCCAATCCAACTACAAATAGGGATCTGGGGTTTAGAGAAAATGATACTAACTTTGAGAAGACCTATAAACCTTAAAAGTTGAATTAGTAGTGTTTTCCCCATTGCAAGAAAGTTAAGATAGTTAAGAAATTTCAGATCATGTCAGTGTTCTTGTTCCAGTTATCCTAAAAGACCATATATACCTCAAGGGAAAAAAATTTTTTTTCCTAAAGGTAAGCAAGGCGCTTCAAATCAGCATCACTGTTACTGGCCTGGATACCTCCAGTGGGACCCAGCTTCTAAGAATATACCAACCAAGAATCGGAGGTTCTTCAATCTCAAAGCTGGTTTCATTCTGTTCTTGGCTATTTACCGGCTGTCTCTTAGGAGGTAAGCACAACTATACAATTCTACTGGTTAATTCAATTACTTAGCTTGGTAAAAATCTTCTAACACAGGTTTTAATATTTTAAACAGTCTTTAACTCTGTCCTATTTCCACTTCCATACTTATCCTGAAAAATGATATAGCTTCAACTTACTTTTCATAAATCATATCTGAAAACTGGTTATAAATAAAATCATACTTTAAGTACACTAGGGAAGTTTACTACTTACGTGAATCCTTCATTAAAAAAGTATTTTTAATCCAGACTTTCAAATATCAAAGAGAATGGGAGCTAACATTCTTTGCCTATAATAATTACATTATTTCACTTAATCCCCATAATCCTGGGGAGATATAAGGTATTATCCCCATTTTACAGATAAGGAAAACAACTCAGAAAGATTAAAAATTTGCCTTTGACCCAGGATTGACCCCAATGATCAAACTTTATCATGCTGGTTCAAATTTTTATAAAATAGGTTAACAGCAAAAATACTGAAATCATTTGACCTGAGAGCTGGTATATCAGATGCAACACCAGATAAATAATCATAGGCCTGAAACGAAGTTGTTTAAGCCTCAACTTTCTCATCAATAAAATGTGAATGATACTGGTTTTGCACAAAGTTCCTGTGAATATATAATTGCAATGAAATATAATGTTTGTAAAAACACATTGAGCTATGTCATGCAACAGCATAGCCTTAGTAGGTGTGAAAAAGCAAGGGATATCAGAGATTAGGAGTTACTACACCTCTTTGGACTGTTTCACTTATTATACACAATACTGTTTTATAATTAAAGAATTAAAGTATGATACAATTTGTAAATGCTAAGAGTTATATAAATATAAGGCATTTACTACTTTACCAAATAAATCCTTTCAGAGACTTAAACAGAATAGGTTAAAACAGGCTGAAAAACTTCCTATTGTGAATAACAGATTTTTTTAAATGTTAGAAGTTTCCTAACTGTTGGTTACTAGAGGAAAAATTTAAGGTAGAAAAATTAAGTCCTATACTAACTTAAATTTAAAAACAAAAAAAATGGTTGATAAAATGCTCCTACTTTTATTTTCTAGTACCTAGTTCTCAGGGGGAGCTTATAGAATTAACATAACAAGAAAATTTTAAAGTGCTTTGAAAAATATTTTTTTTAAGCTATACAATGAGGCAGTTTAATTTTCAGGACCCACATGACAGCACCTTGTTTTTTAAAATATCCTTCTAACTAGTCTTTTTTATTAAACACTTTCTGTAACAAAATAGTTTTCTCTGAACATTTCCCTATTAAAATCCTGCAACCTACTTACTAAATGATTTTGCACAAATAAACTTCTTATACATGAAAAAGTTGGATTATTTTGTTAATCCTTACCCATAGCATGCTTTGAGGAAAATAGCTGGCACCTTTCCAGTTTAGATCCATGTGGACAAAGTGTAACATAAGCAGGTTAGTATAAACACTTGAAAGATCTTGGTTGCCCACAAATATCTGAATCTCTCTCCACAGGAAGATTTTATTTCAGAGCAGGAAGAAAAATTCTCTTTCATACACATACTAAAGGGCTTTCCACTGGTTTTTGTTAAGGCCACAAATGGAAAAAACTACTACAGACAGAAAAAGCACACAACTCTGTGGTATCAAGTACACTGCCAAAGTACCATGTGAAGCCACTGAATTTTTTTAAAAAAGCACTTTTCAAGCATTTTGGCATTTGGAGTAAAAGCAACTCTTATTAGTGGGCAATCCAAGTAAAGGGTCTTACTTCCACAATTAAATTTGCATAAATTTATAGTGAATACCTAATTTTCCTTTTGAAGAATATTGTATTTTCATGTTAAATATACAGAATTAATCTAAAGTTCCAATTTTACTTCTTCTGTACTAGTGACCAAATACTATAAATAAAACATTCAATGACACCTTCAACTTGTTGAACTATGCACCATATAATTTAGAGGATTACTGACTCTGCATATTTTTGTCAAGCTTTTCAAAACTGTATTAAAGCTGCATCTCCTAGCTTGATCTACTAACCATGTTTAATAGGCAATTATTTTTATTAAAGTAAATATATTAATAAGGACAACAGTAAGGACCCACAATACCTTACTAAAAAGCAAATTTAATATGAAAGCAAATAAATATGAAAAACGCTAACATCAAACCTTCAATTATAAACAATTTCACAATTTAATGGGAAAAATCAAACGTTTTAATTAAATTTACAGTTTGAAATCCATGAATAGCAACCCAATGTCCTAATAGGTAAGATAATATTCTTTTATAGCTATGACATCACTCAAGAATTAAAATCTTGGCAATGCCTACCATTGTGGTTTACCACTGACTATGATATGTAAATTGGTTTTAACCATTTTTGCATGCTGAACAACAAATGATAAATGCAGCAACACAAGCCACACATATCTTAAATACAACCTTCTTTCAAAAGCCACTTGGATTCTGGCTGTGGGATGTCCATGATTTAGAAGCACCCCAAGAGGCAGGGCGGTATAGGGTCTGAATGGGGTTCCAGATCTATTGTAGGTCAACTGTGATTTGATCTGGGGTTTTCTTTAGACTCCTAGCCAAACTAAGGCTGGATTCATAGGTCCAAAGACAAATCTGAACCAGATTATCCTTGAAGGAGATGAAATGGATTGAAAAATCTGGACATTTATCTATTTTAGTATGGGATCTTTTAATTTCCAGGCCTTGCAAAATAGATGATCTAGATTTCTATCAGGTTTCTTTTCTATACGAATTGTTTTAAATGTCTAGGAGCATTATCATCTTGTTCCAAGACGATTTCTATCTCATAAAAAGCAAAGACATGAAAATTATAAAATTAAGGGAAAGTAATGCACAAAGAATAAACTAGACCACTCGGAAACATTTCATTAAAAATCCTACAAACCTTGTGGGAAAAGTAAGCGAGCCAAAAGAAGTGCCAAGTTCTCCTGTAAAGCATTAGGCACGGATACGAATTTGAATTACTGTACAAACCTACACAGTCCCTGGAATCCCTGCTCCGCGAACTAAGTTCCCATTCCACTGCAAGGCAACACTATTAACTCTTATACTCCTCCAAATTTACCGTGTAAATCTTCTCAGGCAATAAAGTATTTTAAAGTCTTTCTATTCTTTGAGTTAACTATACCATCTAAACCTAACGATCCAGTAAATAAGACTACACTACTCAGATTTTTACGCTTGTTCCTTTATAAAAATAAATCTAAAGGCCAGCTAACTCCTAACCATCCTCTGCGTTGGGATTGCAAACAAATCCCAGTCTGTGCGACAACTGGGAACAATCAATGGGAAGGGGAGGTGAGGAGAGGGGAGAGCAGACGCTGGATAACTAGAAAAGTAAAGGAATAATTCAAAGTGTATGAAAAGCGGAGGAGGGTCTCGGGGAAGTACAGATCCAAAGGGAGGGCAGGTTGCTAAAGTCACACGGGGAAAGGCAAGCCCAGAGCAAGAGGGAAGAACTACCTGGCGCCCGGGCGCTGGAGAGTTGCAATCGCAAGGGCAGGTGAGAGAGCGCGCAGGTGGGGAAGGGGGTTGGCACCTTCTGAGATGGGAAGAGTTCAGGTGAATCGGGGAGAAGAAAAGCAGCAAGACACTGAGGAGCAAACCTGTTTGATTCGGGCGGGGGCGGGGGAGGGGGAGGCAACGTGGGAAACACGACTCACACTACAAGCCCCAGCGCGGCAGAGGGAAACCCCTGGAGGAAATGGCTCTGGCGGCGCGGGGGCGAGCCCCTGCGCTCCCTCCCGGGGCCGCACCCTCGGAGGTTACCTTTGAGCTGGGGCAAGGGGTGCAGCTCCGCTTGGCTGCCCTGGCTGCGGAACTGCGAAGAGCCCTGGGAGCGCTTCTGCCTCTGCGCCTTGCGCACCGATTTCCGGGTGAAGCCGTCCACTTTCTCCGAGGCCGAGATGGCGGCGCTGGCAGCCCCCACCGGCGGCGACGACGACGACATCGCCGCGGCCCTGGCGCTTGGCAGCTCCGGCTGCTGCGTGCACGGAACGGGCAGCGGCAGGAGGAGGAGGCGGGGGAGAGGCGCGGAGAGCTCGCGCCCCTCCGCCCCGTCCCCTGGCCGCGCCGCCCTCCCGCTCCCGGGCGCCGCCGAGCTTCTCGCCGCCCGCCGCCGCCTCACGGCCACATCTCAGTGCCGGGGGTTCCTGGTCCCCGCCGCGCGGCCACCTCCCGGGGCTGACGGAGGCAAGGGCGGGGGCGGAGGGGGGTGAAGAAGTTGTTGACTTCGGGCGCGGAGGGCGGGTGGAAGAGAGCCTGAAGTTTGGACAACTGAGGCGAGGGCGCAGGGGTGCGGGCGCAGAGCGCGCCTCTCTTCTCTTCAGCCCAGTTCGCCAGCCGGCCGGCCGGCCCCTCACTGTCCACTGGCAGCACAGCCCGCCCTGCTTGGAGCCTCCTCCCGAGGCGCTGCCATCGCGGGTCCCCTCCGAGCCGCCGCCGCGGTGCCCGCTCTTCCCTGTCAGCGCCGGACCCTCATCTCCCGGGGCGGTGACCCGCCGCCCCGGCTCTGGGAGCGCACACACTTGCTCCTCGCAGCGCGGAGCGGTCCGAGCCCCCACCCCTACGCGCCCTTCCGCCGCCCACGGAGAACCCCCAACGAGCGACCGCTACAACTTGAGAAGGTGGAGGGTGCACGCAGAGAGGGGGGGTAGTGTGTGAGCGTGTGCGCGCGCGCTAGGGCGCGCGTCCCGGGGGAGGGGCCGCGCGAGGGGTGGGGAAGGAGGAGATTGACTGACAACTTCCTCAGGGTCCCGCCAGCCTCTCGGACGTTCGGGAGGGAGTAGGAGGTGGGAAAACATGCCAGTTCTCTCAGCCAATCGCAGAGCTAAGCGGCAGGAACGGGGGTGAGGCGTGGCTTCCCGCACAGTCTATTAAGCTGAGAGGTTAGGCTGAGAAATGGGGCGAGGTTGTGTGAAGGACTTCTGCCACACCCAATCGTAAGTGAGGACGGCGAGCGGTGCGCCGTTACGTCACAACAGCGCGATGAATTCTCCTGGTAGAGAGGGGAAGTGTACCACCACCAGCAAGTTCCTTTGCACGCCTGCGCGATATCTCCAGGCTATAATTGCTCTCCTGACAGCCTATGAGAAGACCAGAACACTAGCGTGGGTAGTTTAGAGAGCGAAATGAAGGCCCTTTCCCGTCCCTGTCCCCTCTGCTGGCCAATGAAGAACTGAAGCGACCGATGGAGCTTGAGGTCTGGGGCGGGAAAGAGCGCCAGGTGTTACATCACTAAAATGGGCGGGACAGACTTCGGGTTTGGGAAAAGGGCGGTTGGATTGACGGGCGAAGGGACCCTGGGGAAGGCGAGGAAGTGAGTCCGTCCATTTGGAGTTGGGCGCTGAGTTCCTGGGCGGGTCTTGGAACCTCCACTGGTCCTAAACCGCGTAAAATTAGTAGTTGCGGAATAAATTTGTAGCTCTTGAGTGGTTCAGGCACCGTGGTTCTGAGAACTGTTCTCCCGTCTAGTGTGGGCATTCTAGCATCTACTGCTTCAAAGAGTTCTCCGTATCCACACCATCCTAGAAGAGGTTTCTCGTGCCCAAGTTAATATCCCGCTAATTTCCACCCCTTCTTCAGCAATAGGCCCTCGGCTTCTCCAACAGAACGAGTACAGATTTCGCTGGTCAGTGGCTTGTGGATTCGGGGGCTTGCCGTTTACTCTCACTGTGATCTCTTCCTTGGAGATTACGACTAGATTTTAAACTTCTTAAGGACAAGGACAAGTTGTGTGTGTGTACGTGTGTGTACGCGCCGCCGCTTTGCGTATCATGTTTAATAAAAATAAGTGAGTTGATTTGTATGAGAAGTACGCAAACGCAACCAAATATTCTCTCTCCAATCTGTTATAAGACTCTCACTACGCCAAGTATTAGTACTAAACGAAATTCATAAATTGATTTGTCATTTACATAAAAATGGAAAAACACTTGCAGAGTGGAAGAAGTATAAAAAAAATTTAAGCCCAGAAAAATTTAAAAATTAAATAACTAAGCACAACAGTGTCTCCCTTTGGCTTAGTGGTTTTGCGCTGGTGGGCCCAAATCTCCATTTCTTCTCAGGAGCTCCAGACATTTTCCTTTCCACTTGATAAAAATAGGTGCCATATGTTTAAAGCAAAAGTACCTGCTGCATATGTACAGAAGATTCCGACTTTGGGTGGGAAGTTGGATTCTAGATCCAGAACCAAACCAATTACCTCAAACCATTTCTTCCTCAAATTCAAGAGTGGTGAAACTGTATATTAAATTCTCCCACTCAAGGAGGTTCAGACCTCAGCAGCAGCTTTGACAATCCAGTCAAGCTCCAGATCATATTGAATCTACCTTCGCAAACATTCAGACCAGGCCCTCTCACAGTTTGCACAATCAACCCCCAAACATACTTTAGGGCTTCCAGATCAGTCTTTTAAAACTCCATTTGTACCTTATTCACATGTTTGAAGAGCTACCCAGTACCTACAGAACAGAGTCCAAATTCAAGGCTCTCCTCAAGCTAACTCCAACCTTTCAAGGTATAAATTCCACCATGTCCCTACACAAAATTTTTTCAGGTCAGACACATCATTCCACATACTGATCCCCTAGAAGTAGTTGTACTCCCTGTCTTTACTCTTCCAACATCTTGAAATAATCCTTTTTCTCCGTCTGGTTGAAACCTATCTTTTCTTCAAACCCCAACTCAATCCCTATCTTTTAAGAAGCCATTTATGATAATCTGGCCAGAAGCGATGGCTCCCTTCTTTACATTGCCGAAGCATTTATTGTCTACATCACCCACATGGCCTGTTATCACACACCATTAGAGATGGCACTATGCTCTTCCTCCCCTGAAAGTTTATAAACACCAAGATATCAAGAAGTTTGTCTTTCTATACCTCCATATTCCCTATGGTACATAACCTAGTTTTTAGTTCTCAAGAGCAGGGTGTCTGAAAGTGGTCATTTGAACACCTGCATCAATCCTCTGAGGTGCTTATATAAAATGCAGATTCCGGGGTACCTGGGTGGCTCAGATGGCTAAGCATCCCATCCAACTCTTGATTTCTGCTCACGTCATGATCTCAGAATCCTGTGTTGGGCTCCTCACTCAGCAGGGAGTCCACTTCTCTTCTTCTCCATCTGTCCCTTGCTATGATCTATCTCTGTCTCTCCCCCTGCACATGCATGCTCTCTCTCTCTCTCATAAATCTTAAAAAATAAAATAAAATAATAAAATAAAATAAAATATAGATTCCTGGACCTGATCCCAGACATACAGAATGAGAACCTATGGGAAAAGCACCAAGAAATCCATCTTTAATAAGCTCCCCAGATCATTCTTTTTTTTTTTTTTTAAGATTTTATTTATTTATTCGACAGAGATAGAGACAGCCAGCGAGAGAGGGAACACAAGCCAGGGGGAGTGGGAGAGGAAGAGGCAGGCTTATAGCGGAGGAGCCTGATGTGGGGCGATCCCATAACGCCAGGATCACGCCCTGAGCCGAAGGCAGACGCTTAACCGCTGTGCCACCCAGGCGCCCCATCCCCAGATCATTCTTATGTACACAAATGTTTGAAACTACTATTTTTGGATATTACTTTAAAAGATTGTAAATGTCTAGAAGTCAGAGGTTGTATAATTAATAATAAAGAGAATTTAATAGGATAAGAGGGGGAAATAAATAGCAGAAAGCAAACAAGTAGAGTAAAGCTAAAATTCATACTGGAATATGATAACGGATACTGGAAAATAGATACCAGAAACAAGTTGTTGAGAGATGTGAAACCAGCAAAGCTATCAGGCTTTCTGAAATTTCCCTCTTGGGGAAGAATTTTGAGCACAGTTTTAAAGAAAGAGTGAGTCAAAACCTGAAAAGAGAAAAGGATGACATTCCAGATTCAAGTCGCCAGACATCTTGGGGGAGGTGAGAAGAACAATAGCCCGAGAATCAAAAGGCCTGACTTTATTACTTACCAGTAGTATGATCCTGCCAAGTCACTCACTCTCAAGAGCTTCGGTTTCCTCATGTGTACATCAGGAAGAAAGTTAAGTGAACAGCCTTCCTTACAGGGTTGGCATGAGTTTTAAACATGACACGTGAAAAAAAAATACTTGGGAAGGCGGAAACTATACACATGATAATTTTATGCACATATGATTTTTCATGCACTCCTTTAAATAAATAAGGTATCTGGGTCTTAAACAGAGATTTGGTCGCTAAGAATCATCTATTGGGAAACTGCAATTGCAGTACTAATCTGTATGTGCCTCTGGTGCAGGAAGAGTGTTGATGATGATCCCACATCATAGATCTGCTGCCTCTCCCCATCTGTGAAGACCCTTGCTAAATAGCGATTCAGAGGCCAAGCCTTCATCACTGGCAAATTCTTTGGATTGGGTTGTCCTCACATGGCTTGATTTCCTTAGTCCCTAAACATAAGTACACTTACTGATCTCATTCTTTTATTCATAATGCCTAGCTTGCTGAGGAAAATGAGCAATTCATGAAACAACAACATCCACAATACCAAATCATGGTTCTCTAATAGTTAAAGAGTGCATCAAAGAGAGCATTCTTTCCAAATCACTGTGAAATTCTCTAAAATATACCCAAGCTGAGGTTTTGGCTGTCAACCTTCTCTTCCCTTAAGAGCCATGATTCCCAAACTATGCTCTAACAGAACACCAGACAAATGTGCTTTATCTGCAGAATCAAATAGTGGTGGTATTTTTCAAACTTACAAAAGTAAAATTTGTGCTATATGTTTTTCTTAAAAATTTGATTCTATCACTGTATTAGAACCTAAATCAAGATAGTATCTGATTTGCCATAAATGTTGATTTTTAATACCTCAGTCCTTTTTACGTAAATACACTCATTATTTAAAATTTAAAAGGAGTAAAAGGGTCAGAAAAAGTTTCGCTCCCAACCCTGTCTCCCAACATCCAGTTCCCCTCCTCAGAGGCAACCAATGCTATCATTCTTACATGTGCTTCTTCCAGAGATATAATATGTTTAAAATTTCATAAATTCACATTTTGGGGCACCTGGGTGGCTCAGTCGTTGGGCGTCTGCCTTCAGCTCAGGGCGTGATCCTGGGGTCCTGGGATCGAGCCCCACATCAGGCTCCTCCGCTATGAGCCTGCTTCTTCCTCTCCCACTCCCCCTGCTTGTGTTCCCTCTTTCACTGGCTGTCTCTATCACTGTCAAATAAATAAATAAAATCTTTTAAAAAAATTTTCATAAATTCACATTTTAAGAAGCTCCAGCAGACGCTCATGATTTGTAGGTATTTCACACTGCTCCAGACTTCAGTGAACCTTCTAGAGTTCTTACAGGTTTATGCATATTCATTAATTCATTCATTCATTCATCCATTCATTATTTATTCATTCACTCATGTAACAGATATTTATATTTGCATGCTCTGCATCAACAGAATTAGAAAGTTGAAGGTATCTCAATGGCTCATCAGTACAGGTTTGGTCAAGTCGGTACCTGACTCTAGGTAGACCAGGAAGGTCCTTCTCATGTGCCTCAAACTGGTCCAAATTGGAAAGTCCTTTTTAAAATATATATTACAGGAGACTTCTGTTTCTATGTATTCTGACTACTAACTTACTATGCAAGTTATCAACGCTCTTTGAAATTTGGTTTTCATAAACTGAAGTCAGCACTTTCCTAGATTTTTTTCAAGAACTCTAATAATTCTGTGTTGTCTTTTTGGCCCTTCTGCAAGCACAAGTGCTCATTGAGAAGACTAGAATTCCTGCAATTTTCAGGAATCAGTTGTCATGGCTTTCAATTGCCACCACTTTTGCTTTTTAATTATAAATTGTTTCTAGTCAAGCTTATCATTTTAAAATCAGTTTGTTGTAGTCTATTGTACAGGCTGTTTTGTTGGTCAACCAGGAGCTTAGACGAGGTCAATGGCAGTAGAGATGGGTTAGATTGGAGATTTATCTTAGAGGAGTATATAGGACTTGCAGAAGGTATTCTTAATCCCTCAAAACATGCTGGTATACTTACATGTCAACATTACCATGGAATCTCTCTTTCATAGCTCTGAGGTCTTTTGCTTCATTTAAGCAGGCTATAATCATAAATGTATGAAACACCCTGGTGCACCCAACCCTTTACCTATATAAGGAACCAGGTTATAATTTGAAGGGGCTCAGCTCATGCCATAAACTCTTGTCCTTGCTGAGTGAGACTAAAAAGCCTGACGTTGGCAAACTCTCCACACTTTAATTCAACCCTGAAAACATTTTTCAAGTGCCTGCTAGGTGCCAGGCAATATGCCAGACACTAGGAACAGAAAGATAAATAAAGCATAGACCTTACAATTTGGTGAGGAGGGGCAACATAAACAAATGATCAAAGACTGCATCATAAACGTTCCTTGTGGCATTGTGTGAAAACAATGGAAAGAAGATCAGAGTTTGGTTTGGGAAGGGGGAACCAGAGAAAATTTAACAGAAAGTAATGCTTAAAGTGAGTTTTGAAACAAAGCAGTTTTCATGTGGATAAGACAAAAAAAAAACAAAAAAACAAAAAAAAGAATACTTGCCATTCAAGAAATTAGCTTCCCCACATTTCTTTATCACTAAGAAGCTTTTCATATCTCAGTCAATGAATTTATTTATTTCACACAATATGTTATCAAGAAAACATTCCATTGCAACAGAATCAACTATACCACACCTTGGGTCAGAATTTGACCTGTACGTGGATAGTTAAAGAAAAGGCAGAAATTAAATTCAACACATGAATTTCCTCTGGATATGTTTTGCAAAGCAGTGATTATAAAACTACCATATGGTTTCTTAGTGTTCCACTCATATGTGGATCTTATATAAGTCTTTAAGTGGTCTTCCCTTTCTATCCACCTGAAAGAAGCATCTAGTCCCTATCTTAAAATATCTAGCTCTTACATGTCAACAATGTGTTTTCTTTTATTGGCTTACTGTTTGTTTGTTTGTTTGTTTGTTTTTAAAGATTTTCTTTATTTATTTGACAGAGATAGAGACAGCCAGCGAGAGAGGGAACACAAGCAGGGGGAGTGGGAGAGGAAGAAGCAGGCTCATAGTGGAGGAGCCTGATGTGGGGCTCGATCCCATAACGCCGGGATCACGCCCTGAGCCGAAGGCAGACGCTTAACCGCTGTGCCACCCAGGCGCCCCTGGCTTACTGTTTGGACTCCTACTTGCAAAAACAACCAATCTGAAAAATCCAGTAAATTGATCTTATTTCTTCAATGTCAGGTGGTGTTTATGGTTTGAAGAAGCAGTATGGGATTTTCAGTTATTATTGAACTGGAAATGCTTCAATGTTTCCAGATCCTAAGCTTTGACTTTTATACCAAAGGATATAGCTTTAAAAATATATGCATATCTGTGGCTATGTATAAATGTAATCACCACCATAAATTTAACACCTACTATGTAGTAAGCACCATTCATTCAAAGAATCCAGTAGAAAGAGATCAAACAAGATCCTCTCTTAAAGTCTCTCTTATCTGTGTGACGCTCCTCTCTGATCCCCTGAGAATTTGGTCCCGGTGACTCTTGCCATGTTCAGGAACAACTTTTGTATTCTAGCATCTCTGGGGGCCTCTATTATTCTTTTATAAAAATCACTGGAAATTAAAACTTTTTATTCACTCTATACAAAGGCATTAAGAAAAAATTATACCAAATGGATTGGACTGTCACTACCATAAGACTGCCTAGCACTATAGCAATTTAGTATATGTGGAACCATGAAGTCTGATTACCAAGAAAGAAAATGGGATTATTAAAAGATATAATCGTTCTCAATACTTCCTATTCATTCATTCAAACAATACCCGTTAACTTCCTATAATGTGTCTGTCTGTTCCAGGTGCTTAGAGAATGAGACAAAGTCTGCCTGCATGAAGCTCGCTGTCAGTGGGGAAAGCTAATATTAATTAACCTTCAACTGTGAAAACAAAGCAGGGAATATGCACCAGAAGAAACACCATATAATTGCACACACAGATGTATACAGCTGTTTAGCTAACCAACAGGGTGACCAACTGGTCCTGGTTCAGTAGGGACTTTCCAAGTTCTAGCGCTGAAAGTCCCTTGTCTCAGGAGCTCCCTAAGTCCTGGGTAAACCAGGACAGTTGGTCACCCTATAAACCAAACAAGCAATGACATCTATTTATTAGGCCTATTATGAGCAAGGCCCATGGCTAAATACTGTGGCCTCAACCCTAAGGGAGCATGAGATCCTAGGAGAAGAGATGGGGCATGTGTCCAGGAAAAAGTAACTTCTCAATGAGGACAGTATTTGATGAGAGCTGAGACGATAAACTCTGAGAAGCTCACAGGTGGTGTTTGTGTTGAGGTGGAGGAAATGGGGTTTAGCTGGACCTGGAAGATTGGGCATAATTACATAAGTAAACAAACAGGGAAGTGGTAAGGTAGAGCACTATTCAACTGCTTGCTGCGTGACTCTCAACTCAAATTGTCCAACTGATTATTCCTGCCTCCGCCTCCCCTCTCTGTCCCTACTTGGTATCACTGTCCACCGGTCAGTCAAGCGAGGAATGGTATGAAGGCATGCCGGGGGAAGCACAAGCAGATACAGGGGAGGTTAGGTGTGTTGGCTAGAGAAGGTGATTTCTGGAGGAGAGAAAGCTGGAAAAGCTACATGGATTCACTCACTTGACAAACATTTAGCACTTATTTTTGACTATTTTTCGGTCTAGGTTATGTAACAGAAAGAAGAAAAAAAAAACACCAGTTTTTTCCTCAGAGATTCTAGAAAGGCAAACAAAACCAAAAACTAAGAAACGCCCACAAATCAGCATAGATAATATAATAAATACTGTGACAGAAGTAAGCACAGAGAAGTGCAGAATCTATGGGGTTGGGATCAAGAAAAGCTTTCTAGAATACAAGGTTCTAGATTTGAGAACTGAAGAGCTATAAGGAGTTAGGAAAAGAAACAGAGGGGAACCCATTACGAGAAGTGGGAATAGAATATGTAAAACAGAGCTCTGAGAGAAGGCAATACATCAGGAAGCTGAAGGGAATTTGTTATGAGCCTTCTACAGTGGGCAGAAGATGAGGGCAGGGCAGGGCATGAAGGGCTTTGGGTGCAGTTATTGGGCTCTGTTCTCAAGTCAGTAGGGATACACTGAAGAGCTTTTAAAACATGAGTGGCATGGTCACATTTGCATTCTAGGAAAATTACATTGTTGGCAGTGTGGAGGATGACCTGATTACAGAAGGCAAGGCCAGAGATAGGTAGACCTGTGAGCCAGAAGAGGAATAATGAGAACCTGAAGAAGGCTTCTGAGGTAGAATGAAAACCTCAGACTCGGGAGATATCATAAATAAAGAAAAGGACATGGGGATCTATTTGGGGGGTGGGGGGTGGGGAGGTAAGGGAGAGAGAGGAGAAAAGAATGCTTCATGAATATCTGGATTGAGTGACTGGTGGACAGCAAGTTCATTTAGTGAGACAAAGAAGGAAGGAATATAATGGACATAATAAGTTGGACATTGATTTTGAGAGACATGTAGTGAGCACTTGGGTAGTGCTGTCTGGAAGGAAAGAGATCTGGCTGAACATAGAGATCTGAGAGTCATCAGTAAACAGATAATAGATGAGCTCTAAGAATGCCCTTGTTGTTCTGGGCAGAGTGTAGAATGAGAAGGATGGAAGGTGAAAAAAACCCCAGGGTACCCACATTTGAGAAAGCTGCAGAGAAAGAAGGTGGCATCTGATGATGGCATGTTAACAAGGTTGGACTTTATCTTGAGGTTAGTGGGGAAAATGAAGAATGTTTGAAGAATAAATGTTGTGTTGAAAGTAGTGTTTTCACCTAAAACACTGCGTGGGGGAAGTGGAAGCCAAAGAGATTGGTTGGAGGTGAAAACAGGTGTTCAGGTGATAAAGACCTGCCTGGGTGATACTAAGCAGTCTGTCAACATCACCCGTGAAGCTTACTCAAACTATACTGAATATTGAAAAAATTCCCAAGTGACAATCCAACCCACCCCCACCAGCCCTGTTCATATCTTATCCTCTGTTCCCTGATGATCCCTGGCTTAAACTAAAAATGACCTTGGGAATAGATGTGAGAGACATCACAAAAGAAACACTAGAAAGAGTTGGCAAGTCAAAGGGAAGAATTACGAATGATGGCAAAATTTTGAATTGAGTGGCCAGATGAAATGGGGGCCTTAAACAAAAAGTCCAAAGGCTGAGCCAGTTTTCTTTTGTAGGAGAGGGAAGAAAAGAGTGTCAGAGGAAGTCAGGAAAGGAGGAGCAAAGATAAATCTGAAGCTATATATGTTGAATTAACAGAGTTTTTAAAGGTCATTGAGGCTGGAGAGCTGGATCTTTATTTTTAAAAAGAGGTGACAACATGTATATTAATTTAAGGGAAGATGAAGATTAGCCTAGGCTGACAGCCTGGAGTAGGCCAGAGAAAAGAAAGAAATTACACAAACAGAATGAGCTTCTTTTTCCTCTGTAAGAAAAAAAGAAATCAATGACAGAAACAAATGAGTAAAAGTTGTATAGACTGTCAAGTGCCTCAGTAGATTCCAGTGCCAAATGGTCAGTAGCTGCACAGGAGAGGACCAGGCTGCCCAGTGCAGCCTCTTGTATCTGCTGTAACAGTGGGCCAAAGATCCCTCACTATTCACAAATAGGGCTCAGGGACCCCTCTGAACATGTGTGCACGCGCGCACACACACACACACACACACACACTCACTGGATCACCTGTGTCCTTAATCCTAATCATTTTTCACACAAAACCGTGACATAGTCCCTTCACAATGCCTTTATGCGGGAAGCAAAAATCCATCTGCTGGCTGAGGATTTCCTCTCAGTTTCAAGCAAGGCCTATGTAAGATTTCCAGTTTTCTCAGCTTCTTGACTGGCTAAGGCCTTTTCTTGCACTCAGTAGCTAATACTCACTCCCTCACACTGAATTATACTGATTATATTTCCCAGCTTACTTTGGGTCAGGGATATGGGATAGGACTGGAGAATAACCATAACCTGTGTAAGATACGATTCCAGTCCTTGCACATGTTGGGCTCCATATTTCAACATGAATTATTTGAGCATTAGTCTTCAAAAGAAAGAAAGTACTACATCAGTTCAATGATTTATAGTACTGTTTCCTTCTAGATGCTAAGAAGTATATGCCATATGCTAGAAAATAAGGGTGAGGAGGACAAAGCTTTTGTTCTATTGGAGTTTACAGTTTCAGGGAGAAGAAAAGTCAAATACACAGAAAGTCACAGTATAAGTTAAGGTCAGCAATGTACAAACAAAATGCAAATTAGAACTAAAGGAGGGAACGGGCACCTGGGTGACACAGTTGGTTTAACATCTGACTCTTGGTTTTGGCTGAAGTCATGATATCATGGACATGGAATCAAGCCCCACATTGGACTCCACACTCAGTGGGGAGTCTGCTTGAAGAAGATTCTCTTTCTCACCACGCCCTCCCAACTGGCTCTCACATGCACTCTCTCTCTAAAATAAATAAACAAATCCTTAAAAAAAAGAACGAAAGGAGGAAAGATAATATTCTCATAGGGAATGAAGAACAGGTAAGAAGAAGGAGTGGGCCATTCAAAATTAACCTTGAAGAATGCATAGAATTTGAATGGATAGATACCAAAGAGAAAAGGTGGAGAATATTCTGGTGGGGAACAGCATGAGCAAGTTTGCTAAGATGGGAATATGTGTGGCATATTTGGAGAACAGAAAGTGGATTTATTTGGCTGGGGGATAGCAAAGTAATAAGAGAGAAAGTGGAACACAGTTTGGGGGCCTGCTATAGGGGACTTTGAATGCCAGCATAAGGAGTTAGATAGTTAGAAGTTATTGAGAGATTTTGGAGTAGGGGAGTGATTGACCAGACCTGGATATAATATGTTTAACCCCCAATTGTTAACTCAGAGAAATGAAGGGAGGAGAGGCTGCAAGCAAAGAGAAACATCAGACTTGTTGTGTTTAACATGACTGTGACTCTTCAAGTGAAGATGCTCATTAATGCTTGGAATGAGGGTCAGTGTTTAGGAGAAAGGCATGGTTAAGGTCTTTGTAGCCTTAATTTCTTCATCTGAAAAACAAGGACAAGTACGTTTACTTTGAGAAAGTTCACTGAAAAACACCTCAGTGCTCATGATGGGCAAGTGGGACAGATCTGATAACAGTTGTGGTGGGGCAGCATCTGTAATAGCTGTACAGTTAGTTCTTCCTTGTAACCTTCTTTCTCCCCCAAATTCTGCCGTGTGTTCAGGAAATAGAACCAAAGAGCAACCCTTACTTCAGCTGAATTGCTCCTTCCCCAAGATGACCAAAGCTGTATATTGGGTCAAGCAGTTGTCTTGGTGCCTTGGTCCCTTAAGATAATTCTAGGAGACTTCTCAGCCCCTGGTAAATAGAGTTCTATTGAGTGTCTCTTTGTTTTTTCTGCTGTATCCAGATAAAGAAGCTCAGAAAAGACTATAACTCTGGATGAATGAATGAATGAATTAATGAAGCTTAAAAGCATATGAAACAGTATTCATTGTTTAGGGATATCTGGAGAGCATATTTATATACAGTTATATATGTACACATACATGCACACAAAACTATATATATATATACACACATATTCCTAAACAATAAATAACATTTTATATATATAAAAAATTCATAGGAATAAAAACACCAAATTCAGAGATCTTGTTACTTCCTAGAAGGAGGGTAGGAAGGGGGCTATAATTGGAGGGGTACACTGAGGGCTTTAATGTTATCTGTTGGACTGGGTGTTTATTATATTATTCTGTACACAGTTTATGTGTAGGAAATAATATATTTATATACATGTGTATTTAAAAATTTTGGAGTAAAGAAAGTAGGGTCTCTGTATGTTAGAAATGGTGACATTGAGCTGATACTTGGGCACTTACAAAAGGGGAAGCCTAGATGAGGGAAGATGTCCTCAATCCTACTTGCATTTGAACCAGCCAGCAGATAGACTGCCAACCCTTAAAAAATAAAGAAAAGGAAGAAAAGAGAAGAGAAGAGAAGAGAAGAGAAGAGAAGAGAAGAAAAGAAAAGAAAAGAAAGAAAAGAAAAGAAAAAAGAAAAAGAAAATGCAATTCTTTATATCTCTGGGGAGAAAGGAAGTAGATTTTCCCTAACAATGCTTTTTAAAAAGCTTGGCTTTTGTTATATGCAACTAATGAATTATCAGACTTTACATAAAAAACCAGGGACGTACTGTATGGTGACTAACATAATATAATAATTTTTAAAAAAGCCTTAAAAGATCAAACTTATCTGCAGGTAACTTAACTGCCCAGACACTCAACCATGTAGCAATACAATGTCCAACATCCAATAAAAAATCAGTGGACATGCAAATAAGCAGGAATATGTGGTTTAAACAAGAAAAAAAAAAAAAGAAACAGATCCAGAAATGACAGATTATGCAATTAGGTGGACAGAACTGTAAAAAAATTATCATAAATATGTGCAGGAATTTAAAGAAAAACGTGAAAATAATGAGGAGTGAAATGGAAACTATAAAAGAATCTAATGGAACTTCTAGAATTGAAAAGTACAATATCTGAAATGAAAAATTCTCTAAATGGTTTTAACACAGCTTAAATAATACAGAAGAAAATATCAGTGGACTTGAAAATATAGCAACAGAAACTATTCACACTGCAGAGAAGAAGAGGGCCAGGAAAAAAAAAAAAAGGAATAGACCCTTGATGAGACATTAGAAAATGGTCAAAATAGTGTAATTGAAATCCCAGAGAATGGTGGGGAGAGCAAGAAGTAATATTTGAAGAAATAACGGCAGAACATTTTCCAAATTTGGTGAAAACTATAAACCCATCAATTTAAGATCTCCAACAAATCCCAACTGGAATAAAAATCAATTTAGGTAGAAATTTTACTCTGAATTTTTTCAACAATGGAGTGATTTTCTGAATGGACCAATACCTAAATGTGCTGGTCCAGGGAAGCAAGGGAAAGATCTTCTGGAGAAGATTATGCTAAGTGAAATTAGTCAAGCAGAGAAAGACAATTATCTATCATATGGTTTCACTCATTTATGGAACATAAGAAATAGGAAGATCGGTAGGAGAATGAAGGGAAGAATGGGGGGGTAAAGAGAAGGGGGAATGAATCACGAGGGACTATGGACTCTGGGAAACAAACTGAGGGTTTCAGAGCGGTGGGGGGTGGGGGATTGGGATAGGCCGGTGATGGGTATTAAGGAGGGCACGTATTGCATGGTGCACTAGATGTTATACGCAAATAATGAATCATGGAACATTACATCAAAAACTAATGATGTACTGTATGGTGACTAACATAACATAATTAAAAAATTTAAAAAAAAAGAAAGATAATAAAGGAGAAAAGATGGGCTATCTGGAGAAACCAAATATGGGAGGTGCCAACATATTGGAGAGCATGGAGAAAAACTCATGAGAATAAAGGAGGGTGGAGTGGGATCTTTAGGTTTCCTCCCTTTTTCTTTTCTTTTCTTTTTTCTTTTTTCTTTTTTTTTTTTTTTATTTTTGGTGTCCTTGTTGTTATACCCTATCTCTGGACAATAGTCATCTTAGAACTGGATTTGAAGCTCCATTCTTTTCCCTACCCAGTCTATCCTGCAGTTCACTGCAGTGTGGCCTTCTTACCCTAAAGAATCACATCATTCCTCTGCCAGACACCTTTAGACAAGGTGGTACCTTCAGCAGTTCTCATAGAAGCCTGCCACAGGGATGGACCACACCTCCCCACAATTAAACAGATACGATTTGGCCCTCAGTTTCTCAAGGCTTCCTGTCTTTAGGGTTTCATGCTATTCCCTACTTTGTCTTGCTTTTATTGAGCCCAAGTCTCTATGAGTTTATAGGCTATAACTACTAGGAGTGCTCTATGCTTCATTTCCCTCCTTCTGCTCCTAAGTGGATCCACACCTGTCCTTTTCGACCCTTCCATGCCTGGAGTTGTTCAAGACCTCTCTTGGCACTCGTAACCCCAGTTCATAGGCCTTGAAACTGGGAGGCCACCAGGATATCTATTTGCAGCCAGAGTTCCTGGCAAGGAGGGGTTGAGAAAGGCATACTGGACTTAGAATCAGGGTTTGAATTATAGCTCCGATTCAGCTAAGAGAGAGTCAAGAGGTGTGTTGTCCAATATGGAACACTGGAAATGTGGCTAGTGTAACTGAGGAACTGAATTTAACATTTTATTTAATGTTAATTAAATTTAATTTTAATTTAAACCTGAAGCACTCCAAATCATTTTGCCATTAAACACATTGTGGAAAATATTGTTATATTGTTGTGTACGTGTCAGGTGTATGCATACATATAAACACACCTCCGATCAAACTAATATCAATGGATCGAGCGGTTTGAATGAATTTTTTTACACACCAGCATAATATTATAATATTTTTGAATATTTTATGTAGGCAATGCAAGTTATGGTGACACCTATATAAATCGTAATTGATAATAAAATTGAAATACTAAATTTTAATTATGATATGATAAATTATGTTTCTAGTTTAAACAAATAAGTATGGAGAAATTTGAGTACTTAAAGCGCAGGCATACCACCGATGCAGAATTGAATAGAGATGCAAAAGCTGGTATGTACCCTAACTAACTCAGTAAAGACAAAAGAGACTGGAGGAAGGCATGTCACAAATTTCAAAATGGACAGCAATTGCAATTTGCTGCAGCAAAGCAAAGTGAAAAAGCTGTTTGTCAAAATAACTTTAAAGATAATTAAGTGGGCAATATTAGGAGATACTTTTAGCCAACACATAGTGAGTTTGCTAAAAAGTTTCCTACCAACAGTCAAAAGAGAATCAATTTTAGTTGCCTGAAATTAGAATTCAATGTCCAACAAATATTTTAAAAACAACTTTTAGCGGGATTTGAACTTCTAACTTTGGCAGCTGTAAGATGACTTAGATTCTTGCACACAACAGAAAATCCTTTTTACAGGAAGAGATAATAAAATAAATTATTTCCGTTATGAAAATTTTGTTGGAAAAGTATGAGAAAAAAAAGCTAAAAAAGACATTTTACAAAAATTAAAAACTCTTCAATTAAGCCTCTGATGCAAAGTCTTTCTAACCATATCAAACTTCAATTGATTCAAAGTGCGAAGCCTGGCAAGAGCTTTCTTCAGCGTTGGAGAAATCATGCAATCTAAGAGATACTGTCCACTTAATTCTTTGGATGTGTTTCATCTCAAAAGGCTTTCAAACTTACTTGAGAAAAAAAGAAGTCTTATTTCACAGCTTAAAAACTGAACATATTGCTGTAGATGTGGTTGAGTTATTTGTATCTGTCAAAGAAAAACTTCATCTAGATATGAAAACATACTTTCTATCATAGCAATGGGTTCCCCAACTACGTAAAGTCAAAAGTCTGGATTTCTTGATGTAAAAATAAGAAACTGATCTTTTTTTATCACTTCATTTGTCTTCTATGATACTTATTGGAGACACATGGGTTCAGTTTTCTGGACAGTGTCATGGATAGAGTAGTTAAAATTGTTCTATAAATGTACAAATGCTATGAATTATCAGCTTGTGGAACTATAGAAATAGAAAATGAATGTAATTATCTTGCTCTTTTCCAAAGCTCATTGGTTGAGTAGGGGAGGATCTTTACAAAGATTTATCATACAGTTAACACAAATTGAGGATTTTCTTGAAATGAAAGGAATACCTGCCAAATATTCAATAGTCAAAGACAAAAAGATAGTGGTGTGATTTATATTTCCTTACCGAATATCACATTGCATTTGAATGAGCTAAATTTGAAGTTCCAAGGAAGGAAAAATGTATTTGCTAGAATGTATAAGAATTTATGATGAAATGGAAATTTTTCATAATAATAACAATTTAACCCATTTTTCTAACATGAATTAGTATACAGAAGGTTTTCATTGTAAGCAAGAGGATTAGTAAAGTAGTTGTAAAAACTAAAAGATATGAACCTTTCACTAATATTGAGGAATTTATAGTTGCTCTTAATTTATGCAATACTCCTTTGATTTCAGTGTTAATACTACTGAGTTGACATAAGAGTTAGTGAATTATTTAACTTAAACAGACAATTTTGAAACACAGGATTTGCTTCAAAGTCAGATCATTTCTCCTATGGAAGCAAGTATTAAAAGAATGATTTTTGAAACTTAACTCAGTTATTGTTATTATTAACTTTGTTTGGAAAAGCTTGGGTATGTAAATCTACTTTTTCAGCTATAAATTATGTGAAACATATATACAGATCAAATATTTCTGATGCAAATTTAGCATTTGAATTGAAATGTGCTCTAAATTAAAAAATCCTTGCTAGATTTAGAAGATTTCACATAAAAATGTGAAACATATAATTAACTTATTGATTACATTGTTGAAACATTAATATTTTAGAGATATTTGGTTAAATATATGTACTAGTAAAATTAATTTTACTTCTTCCTTTTTACCTTTTAATGTGGCTACCAAAACATTTACATTTACACATGTGGCTCACATGTGGCTCATATATTGTGGTACACATGTATTTTTTTTACTTTCCAGTTTTATTGAACTAAAATGCACGTACAACATTGTATCATTATATTTTTATGGGCGTCTCTGCTTTGGAGTAGAGGCTTTGGTACCTGGGCTCTGAAACCAGACAGCCTGAATTTAAGTCTAGTTGCAGACACTTCTAGTTATATACCTTGGGCAAGTTGTTTAACAGCTCCGTGCTTCAGTTTTTTTCCATCTAAAAATGAGGATAATAGGGCGCCTGGGTGGCTCAGTCGGTTAAGCATCTGTCTTCTGCTCAGGTCATGATCCCAGGGTCCTGGCACTGAGCCCTGCATCAGGCTCCCTGCTCAGTGGGAAGCCTGCTTCTCCCTCTCCCTCTGCCTGCTGCTCCCTCTGCTTGTGCTCTCTCTATCAAATAAATAAATAAAATCTTTTTTAAAAACCACATTATCTTTATTATTGTCCACCAAGAAACTCCTCCTTTGAGTATTTGTTCCCTAAACTAGCCTTTCTTGGGGCCTCCCTAATTCTACCCTTTTATCATCTAGACTGAAGGCCTGTTCCTCCATGAGGCTCTCAGTGTGGACTCTAGCCCCATTATGATCTCTCTCTCTCTCCTCTAAATTCCTGGAATGTTTCCCACCCACTGTGTACGTTTGGCATGTAATCATATACTACCTTGTCTTGTTGTTTAAAGTAATCACAGGTATGTCTCTCTGGTCAGGTTAGAGTGAATGTTTTATAATTTGTGAATTCCCCCAATAGCACATAATAATTCTTCAAGAAATATTTGGTCAATAAGTGGGAACTATTAGAAAAATTAGGGGGAAAAAGAGTTCTCACTGGGGAGATCCAAGTATCCTCTACAAGGAACAAAGAGTACACGGAAGAGAGGAAGTTTTAAGCCAAACTTTGAGATAAGCATGAAAGGGCCAGTCAGAGCTGATATGGGAAGTGAGAAGGGCTGAGGGGGTAGGACAGAGCAAAGGTCAGGGAGCAGAGCGGACCCCCACCCTGAAGGACAGTCCTAGAACTCAGGACACAGCTCCTTCTTCCCACGAGCCCTCTAACAGCTATTTCTAACCACATCCAATTTTAGAAAGTGATACAAGGTCTCATCCCAATCAGTTGTCTTGCCGATTTCAGATGGTTTATTCCCAGAGCTTCCTTCCTCTTGCTCTGGGAGTGTTCTCCACACCGGGGTATTTAAGATGTTTGGAAATCCTTCCCTCTGCATTAGTTTTGCTGACCACCTGAAAGTGAATGAGTTCACATGCCCTCCTCTCCTATCATCTGCCCTCACGGAACAACCCCCCGCTCCTGGGCACTTCATCAGGAGAAGACACCTTACCACGAGCGTCAATGGAGAATCCAAACACACTGTCTGTTCTATAACAGGCAGCCCATAACCCCTGGATGAACTAATGTCACATGGTTCGTTCCTGTTTGGGCTGCATTGGAGGAAAAACACAGTTAATGTGGAGAGAAAAAAGCCGCTGTTCAATCATGACTCATGGATTTAACTCTCAACACAGTTCAAGTTTATTTTGAATTTTTGTTGCTCCAAGGTGAGGGTGAACTAGCAAAGAGAAAGGGAGGCAGCATGGCGGAAGTCAGGAAAGGCATGATTCAGGCCTTCACACTAACTTCAGTGTGCGTTTGGGCAGCAACCCATTTGGGTTTGCAAAATACAGAGGTGCTGTCCCACGTCAAAATTGTATTTTTCTAAAGTTATACTGCTGCCATTAGGTATGATGCACTAATGACAGTCATACCTGGAAGGGGATGGACCCTTTCTGGGGAAAAGGGCCACTAATCACTGGACTTGGGAAAATAGGACATCTCAGATCTGGTTATTTTGGCTACCAGGCTCAGGGACCTGAGACTAACCGAGGCCAGCTCACCGGGGGGGGGGGCACCGAGCTGTCTTCTTCATCACTTGCTCATGCTCTCTCCACCCACCCAGGTACAACCAGTCTCTTCCCCTGTCTTTCTTTCTAACCTTATTCCCAACCCCCAAGCTGAAATCTGATTACGTAATTAAGCACTCAGTGAGTGTTCTCCAATGCTGATTTTTAATGAAGTTGGCCAATGCTGCTTCCTGTTTTGAAAGACACAAACCCATTTAAAAAGCTAGTCCGTGCCTCCAATACCCATTGCTTCTTAGAAACCAAATGAGCATTTTAACCATTGGTTTAGAGGAAGAATAATCATATGTAAATAGGTTAAAGTTCTCACAAAAGAGATGGTAGCTGTTAAAAAGAGAAACACTGGTAGAGGATAAGATTGTGATACAAAAACTGGTACTGGTCTGTCTGTCTCTCTTGCTCTCTAGTCTATCCTCCCTATTCTCAGATTGTTCTGGGTGAAAACCAAAAAGATCATGGACGTGGGGACTCCTAGAGCCTGCTTTTCTCATGGGATTTTGGAATGGCATGGAAGAGATATCTGTAAGACGTTTGAAGGCACTGTCCTAGCAAATCACTTCTCAGTCTCCTGAGTAACTTTGGAGACCAACTTGTGATGAATTCTAGAAATTCACGTAGAGGCCTTCAAGCTCTACACCAGGCCTGCTCATGTTCCTTCTTGGAAGTAGAATCAGGCTGCCCTCCCAATCTTCTTGGCATGCACACTGAATAGTACAAGAGGAAAAGAAAGGGAGGGGTTGTAAGAGTGATGGTGTTGGGAGAAATGGTGGAGATTCGGGAGGGTGTTACAGTTATTCTTCATAAGCTATTGCCTTCTCACCCTAGATCTATGACTACCGATCACTGAAGGATTAAACTCTAACACTATTATTTCCCTACTTTAAATCTTTCACCCCCAGGCTGTTTGCCACTGCATTCATGATTTGCCATCCTGCCTGTGTCTTTAAATTCATTTCTCAACACTCCCTGCCCCACCTCATGTGCTCTCTCCTTTCAACGCTTCCACCATGCTGAACTCTCCCTCGGAATGCTGTTTGCCACCTTCTTCACCTTCCATCTTCTGCTTGTTCTTTAAGAGACGTCAGGTGCCACCATCCCCGTTACCCCCTTGAGCTTGGTCTTCCTCCTCTGTTAGATCTGAGGACCCAGGCAGATCTCCATCATGGTCTTCATTACGGTCCTGTAATCACCTCTTCACTTTACCATGTCCCTGACTAGACTGGACCATAAGCTCTTCGAAGGGAAGACTATGTATTAACCATCATCGTATTCCTGGTGTTTTGCACAATGCCAGTCATTTACAGAAGACCAATAAGTGGTCAACTAGTTGATTAGGTATAGATTGGCAATAGAACTATCCCTACCAACTAGCATTGGCACGGTGCCATAGAATTCAGCTGGCTTTGTCTCCAGTTCTCTCCCTGGCACAACCTTAAGCTCCTTGGGCATTCTCTGACCTGGGCCCCGTGTCCACACAGACTCACACTATTCTCTCCATTTAGACTTGGACTCATCATCAGCTACCAGTGCCATGTTCTCTCTCTTTTGGAAATCTGTTTCCTGCTTAAACCCACTTGGTTCTTTTCCCTCATCTCTTTGTCCCCCCCTCATCGTTATGTGTGCTGTATTTTGGGTGCATGTTTCTGAGTCTATTTCTGCTTGCACGAGTATGTTCCCTATCTCCTCCACTCAGGTCAAAGTTTGACAGATGGCCATGGCTCTCCACCAAGCCCTCTGCAGTGCTGTGTGCAGAGTGCAAGTTGCCTCCTTCACTAGTCCAACGCCTGTTTGGGACAATTCACAAACGCTGTGGTCTGTACCCATCACTGCAAGAGGCTGATTTGTACAGCTTGTCCTCTGCTCTTCATTTCCACTGTATACCGAGCCCTGTACCAGACCTATGCTGAGCTACTGAATGCTATGAGATTTCACTTCTGTCTCAGGGATGTTCGATGAGGTAATATGTCACGACCTCAACAAGCTTAGAACAATTACACAAAACATGATATTTCAACTGGGTTGGAACACCTCTAACCATTACCCAATATACCTTTTGGGGGAGAAGGAGTAAATATTGAAGTTTGGCCTTTTAGGGATTGGGATTCACTAAAATGCTAGGTGTCTACTGCAAATAGAAAACTATCTGTATATAAGGTTGTAACCCTTGACCATCCATCTGTAGGGTATATGCTTTCGTGGTTTACTTATTAATTTTCCTTTTTAAAAGAGAAGGCTATGTTAAACCACTTCTGTTCTCGTGCAGTGGTCTGCACTTGAGAAATGCTGACCAAAGTTAGGACTACCATTTGTGACCACAGGATGGAATGGGAGTGAACTGTTCCATGAAGGAATCAGAAAAGTGACCTTGGCCCTATTACCACCCACTCAAGTAGGAAATGGGTCCAGAGGAGCTTGGCCTGGCAAAGTTGGAGCTTGATGACCACAAACTCGTGAAAGAATAGACTACCCTGCAAATGGCCAGTTACAAAGTCCCTATGGCTTCTGGGGCACCCAGGTCCCTGGTGACCGGCTTCCTCCCCAAACTAGTTTGCTGTTTGAAATGGTCTTCCCCATTTCAGCAGGTGGGAATAAGCCCAGCTAAATGCCTTTCAAGCAGTGTATCATGATGGTTAAGAGCAGGGCATTGAGAAGGAGGCGTATCTAGCCTGCATCCCAGCACAGCCACCTGGTTGCTATCTGGTCTTGGGCAGGTGGCTTAGCCTCTCTAAGCCTTATTTCCTCATGTTTACGAAGGGGATAGCGATAGCACCTACTTCATGTGTTTGCCGGGGGATTAAATGAGAAAAGGCACGCGGGTGCTTAGCACTGTGCTTGCATATAATTGGGTAAGTTGGGCACTCACTCAATGGTAGCTCTTCTTCCTATATTAGTGACATTAAGGACAGTAGTGATAAGAAGTCATATTTAAAATGATGAAGGCAAGGCAGGGCCCAGGTCAGCTGTACTCTCAGGTCACCCCCCCCCCAACCAACACCGCCCCAGAGGCTCTTGCCTGCCTTCTTCCAAGGTGACCCAGCTTGGCACTGCCAGCTCTGTGCAGGGCTGCTGAGTGAGGTAAGAAATTCGGCCAGCATCAGGCTGCCTGGGCATGACCCCTGAGCGCAGCTGTGGGAGGAAGAGCACAAGGGGCAGGGGAGGAGTGGGGTGTCAGTGGGCTGGCTAGGACTCTGGCGAGGAAGTGGGTTTGTGGTGGGGTGAGGGCGGGGTAAGGGAGAGGGCAAGGGCAGAGTTTGAGAAGGTTCAGCAGGAAGGAAGGCAGTTGAGAAAAAAGATAATCTACCTTGTGTCTTATTGGCCTCTTGTTATCATTTTCTGGAAATGAAGAATCAGAAAGAAACCAACACAAGGCTTCTGGGGTGTCACAAAATACCAGGCCTGATGTTTTTTGGGGGGATACACAGGGGATGTCTTACCGCTGTCCTATCTGCTGTTCCAAAGAAGGAAAACATGGGCTGTGTTTTAAAAAGTGATCAGTGTCGGACCAAGATCTAATGTGCCTTTTTAGCCCAAAAAGTCTGGTTGCACAACCCAGCGTTATTTCCACAGGCAGCTGAAGTAATTCTGCTCTTGAAATCCTGCCCTGTGTGACTTTTTTTTTCTTGTTTGTTTGCTCAGTGATTAAATAATCATGGCAGAACAGTTCCTCAGTTTCGTGGGGCATGGACCTGGGCAGTCATCAGCAGCTACCAGACGTTCCCAGAAAGAAGTCCTGTGTCAGGGTACTTTGGGCTAGAGTTATAGAGCTGGTCGCCACCCTCAGGGAGCGCCTGGTCTAATGTCCTTCCCCAGCCATCAGTTATCCAACCGAGATTCAGCTCGGTGCAGACTGAATGACCCACTAGAGACGTGCCCCATGGAACCCCGAGAAGGTTCTCCTATCATAACAGGAAGCAAAAGTCACGGGAGAGCAGGATTTCAAAAGCAAGATTTCTTCAGCACCTTGGAAACACCCACTTGCCTGCTCAGCCTCCCCTCAATTTCACCTCTTATCTCTGCTCAATCACTCACCGTTCCAGATCTTTTTTGGACTTCAGTTTCCAAACTTGAATCAGGCTTTATTTTGGGGAGGGGAGGCAGAAATGAAAGATTTCACCAGTCAATGTATTTGCTTCTAAGTCCTCGCTTCCCCCACGAAATGGCCTATTGTTTGGAATCATTTATTCTTTGAAATATCAGAGCCCATCTGTTCTGTCCTCATCTCAGATTTTGCACATTCAAAACCAACCCTTCATCTTCATCTTCAAAATCAGCTGAGTTTCCTCATCTCTCTTAGACGGTACCATCATCTACCCAGCCATTCAAGTTATGCTTTGGCTCACACCTGCTAGCTTCACAAATAGGCACCAACAGATTCAGCTGATTCTTGTTTCGCCTGAAATGTCACTCTATGGGCCCCTCATCATGGTCACCCTCATCCAGTTGCAGGCTTTATCACTTCCTCATGCACAGACTCAATAACAACCCCTACCAGACTTCTCCACCCTCTCCATGCTGCCCAGTATGTCAAAATAAATTCACCCAGAGCACAGATTTCATCACTCCCTCTGCTGCTCGGAAGCCCCATCGAGGCCTATAGTGCGAAGTCCAGCCAGACACCCAGCCTGGCATTCCCCACATTCCTCTGCGGTCCAGCTGCCAACTTCCCCAGGCAATCTCCCCACTCCCCAAAAGACACCCATTGCTCCCGCCAGGCTGCTTTTAATACTGCCCTCTGCTTGGGGGGAGGGGCAGATGCTAACTCATGGGAAGGGAGAGAAGGGGGGAAGGGCAAAGAGGGAAAAAGTACTCAGTTCCATCTCCTCCACCAACCATTCTAGTCCTTACCATGAACACCCTCCTGGGAACTGTTCCATCTGTGTCTGCACCACTCATTCAAAAACAGACAAGCAAACCCAGAAGCTTTTATCATGGAAATTTCCAATCATATATAAAAAACCCTCAGGAATCATTTTGCCAGTTTCTATAGCCATCAAGTCTTGCCATATTTTATTTCATCCATCCTCCCTCCATATTTGGGGGGTGGGGAGGGCAGGGATGGGGGGGGAACCATTTTAAAGTAAATTCCAGACATGTCAATTTATTCCCAAACACCTCAGCATGCACCTGAAAAAAAGACCTTTCTTTTATACAGCCACAATGCCGTTCTCACACCTAATAAAATTGCTAATTCCTTCCTATCATCTATCTCTCAGTCTATATTCAAGTTTCCCAGATTGTCTAAAAAAATCATTCTTAGAGCTGAGTGTATTTCAATCAGGATTCAAACTACACCATACTTTCTCATTGCGTTGGGTTATGTCTGTGAGCTCTCTTTCAACACTTTTTAAACTAGAAGAGTTCCTCCTCCACTTTTTCCTCCATGCCGTTGACTAAATAAAAAAGCAGACCAGGTCAACTGTCCTGTACAATGCCCAATATTCTAGATTTGGCTAATTACTTCCTTGTGGTATCATTTACAAACCACTCATTTCAACCCTTATACATTGCCTTACCCTGTCTTTGACCTAACATTTGTGTGAGTATGTACTGCCACTTCTGGTGGAAGTGGAAGCCCCCAAAGAAAATGTGTGTGTCTACGTTTGGTTTCAGTGTTACGAAGAGTCGTTCACATACCAGATCCTCAGTAAATACTCGCTAAATAGCTTTTATTAAGCTCTACTGTCCGCACAATTGTGCACTAGAGAGAGACATACAGAAAGAAAGAGCCAGATTCCTAACCTTGTGTTTCCACTGCTGCTAATTATGGAGGACAGTGGTTCTCCAACTTGAACGTGATCAGAATCAACTGGAGGGCTTGTTACAAACCTAGATTGCTGGACTCCATTCCCAGAGCTCCTGGTTCAGTAAGTCTGGGATGGGCCCTGAGAATTTGTGTTTCTTTTTTTCTTCTTTAAGATTTTATTTATTTATTTGAGAGTGAGAGAGAGAGAGCACGAGAAGGGGGAGGGTCAGAGGGAGAAGCAGACTCCCCATGGAGCAGGGAGTCCAATGCAGGACTCTGCCCTGGGACTCCAGGATCATGACCTGAGCCAAAGACAGTCGGTCAACTGACTGAGCCACCCAGGCACCGAGAATTTGTGTTTCTCACAGGCTCCCAGGTGATGCTGCTGGTCCAGGGAACCAGTTGGTCCAGGGAACTTTGGGAACCACCAATATCAGATATGAGCTTCAGGAAACCTTCTACAGTCCCGGGGGCCCAGGCCATGAAAGAGTTTTGATTCCCAAGGCTGCCTACTTCTGAGCCTGGGTGGGTGACCTGGGTCATCTAAACCTTCCAGGGGGGAGGAGCTACTTTGAAGACATGTTTTCTGGTGGAGAGGGATGGGATGAGGGAGCTCAACTGTGGGTAGAGAAGTGGCTTCCTGACACGGAGGGAGGGGTCAGCAGGGTCCTGTGAGTAACAGGAAGTTTGAGAGGAGCAGGCGGCAGGGGCCTGGATCTTAAAAGCTTCAAGCCAGGGGCTCTGCGTATAAAGTGTGTGCATGCAACTTTGGCCTGTCTGGGGCTTCATAGCAGCCCCGATATAGGACTGTCACAGGCGGGATGTGGCTGAGGCTTTTTCTTCCTGCTCCTCTTCCAGTGTCGCATCCAGATATGGATGGAAAAGATGCCCTTTGGAAGGAGTGGGAAAAATGAGAAAACTTGAAAGTCTTTTTTTTTAAGATTTATTTATTTTAGAGACAGAGCAAAGAGAGAGTGGGGGGAGGGGCAGAGGGAGAGGGAGAGTGAGAATCCCAGGCAGACACCCCACCAAGCACGGAGCATGGAGCCCCACACAGGGCTTCATCTCAAGACCCTGAGGTCATGACCTGAGCGAAAATCAAGAGTTGGAGCTTAACTCATTGAGCTACCCAGGCGCCCCAAACTGGAAAGTCTTTTAAGAGCATCCTAGAATCGAAGTGACTAAATAAAAAAACCTTGTTACTTTGCTCAACACTCTCAACTAGACTTTTCCCTATCCCAGGCTTATGTCCTTCCCTGAAGAAAGTAGTGTTTTCCTTATGGTAATTCCTGTTATTTCATCTTTGTATCCCTTACCTCATTCTTGGGGGACAGACTCCCTTATCTACTTCTTAAATGTGGACATTCACCCTGTTCTAGACTTGGTCCTCATCTCTTCTCACTACACATACTCTCCCAAAGAAACATTAGCTATTTCTTTAGCTTCAGCTTTCCACCCATATTTTCATGGCTCTCCCCAAAATATCTGCAACCTAGACCTCTCTCTTGAGCTCCAGACTATAACTCCATCTTCCTGCTAGATGCCTCCAGGTAACATGCTCAATCTGTCCAATCTAATTTGTTTTCTCCATCTCAACATTTATCCCTTCCTCTGGCCTTGGAACCCCATCGTCCAAGATGGGGTCACCATCTCTTGAGTTGTTCAAGCTTGAAATCAGGGAGTCCTTTTCAAATATTCTCTTTTCTTCACCTCCCCTCTATCTAATCATTCATCAAACCCTGTATTTTCACTCCTGAAATGTCTTTCTAATTTCATATGCTCCTTTCAATCTCTCCTGCCTTTGACTTAGTTTCAATCTTCATCCTCTCTTTCCTGAATCATTGCTAACGAGGCACCGCTTGTTCCAGGAGCAGAGCTCAAACACTTAGATGCCTTCTCTGATTAAGTACAAGTGCCATCTTTGTTTTACAGACAAGAAAATCGAACAGCCTAAAGATACTAAGAATGAAGGGGGGTAAACAGAAGGGGGAGTGAACCACGAGAGACTATGGACTCTGGGAAATAAACTGAGGGCTTCAGAGGGGAGGGGGTGGGGGATTGGGCTAGGCCGGTGATGGGTATTAAGGAGGGCACGTATTGCATGGAGCACGGGGTGTTATATGCAAACAATGAATCACGGAACACTACATCAAAAACTAAGGATGTACTGTATGGTGACTAACATAACATAATAAAAATTATTATTTAAAAAACCACATTGTAATTTCAAATAGAATTAAATTCACAGGCTAAATTAAAAAAGAATTGGTATCTTTCCAATAAGAAAAAAATTAAATAAATAAATAAATAAATAAACTAAGAAACTCGCCCAAGGTCCCTTGCTCACTTACAAGTGCCCTGTACTGATGTAGGACAATGTTCGGTGCATATCAGAAACAACTGGGGAGATTTTAAAGCCTACCATTTATCCCATCTGTACCCCAGACCAACTGAATCAAAACGCTAGCTACTTCCATGGCTTTCTCCCCAAATGTTCATGGCTCTCCCCAAAATATCTCCACCACAGACTTGTTTCTTGAGCTCCAGGCTTCTTCCTCAGGCAATGCTCCTGGTCAGTCAGGGTTGAGAAGGACTGCTCTCCTGCCTCTATGCCTAACCACTTACCCTTCTCCCCATCCTGCCCCACTTCAGACCTTCCTCCAGAATGCTGTCCAGCCGTCCTTTCAGAACACCACCAGGATCATGCTACCCTAGGGGCTCCCCTGTGTGGATACAATGAAGCAGATACTTCTCCAGACCTCCACGGTCCAAATTCTCATCGGTGAGCTCCCTTCCCTTACTCTACCTGCAGCCGCACCACACACTTGAGACTTCTAGTACTTTGCACATGCTGTTTGCTCAGCCTGAAGTGGCCTTTCCTGCTTTTCTCTTGTCCAGCTTAACTCTCTAGCAAATAGCTTCTCTTTTTTCTTTTCTTTTTTTTTTTTTTTGAGACACAGTTAAAATGTCACCTCTACAACTTCCCCGGGTAGTATTAATGGCTTATCCTTTGTTCTCTTTGTAATTTGCCTCATTACTCTGAGCTGCAATGATTTATTTACACCCTTGTCTCCTTCAAAAGACTTTGACTCTCAAAAAGAGCTGTGTCTTGTTCCTATTTTTACCCGCATGATCGAGCCCATGTTAGGCACTCAGTAAATGTTAAATGAATGAATAAATGAACAAACTTCAAGACTCTTCCCAGTTTGTGCTGCCTACTCTTGTTAGGCTGTATGGTCAAGAGCAGCGTCTTGAGTCAGATGAGTCCAAATCCAGGTTCTGCGCCCCTTGCTAGCTGTGTGCCCACTCCCCAGATGCTAACTTTATTCACCCTGTTTATGGTTTAGTCTCCTCATCTGTGAAATGGGGATATTGATGGTACCCACCTCACAGAATGGCTATAAGAGTTCAATGAGATTAGTCCATAGCACTCTGTAATGTCCATTATTATTATTTGCTTAGAAAACAGCTTTTCAGTATATTGTTTGATACCACTTATGAAAAATTACATCTATATGTGTGCATGTGTGTATGTAAATATGTATGTGTGTGTATATATATAGAGAGAGAGAGAGAAGGAGAGAAAGACTATATGGATATCTGTATCTATAAAGAGAGAGACATGGAAGAATGTTTGCTAAGGTGATATTGAGTGGTTTTTCTCCACTTACATTTTTATTTATTGTTAGACTGTTTTACAATAAATATTGATTTAAACACTTAGCCACTTCAGCTCCCCAATTACAGACACCCACACATACCCACAAACACTCTAACCTCTAATATGCATATACAAACCCCACAAACACACATACTTCCTCAGGCGGCGGAAACTCTGAGTCCAGATGTGACCGGGCCTCAGGCACACTGAGAACGCGCCTGTAGAGAGAACGTGTAGACCTCAGGCCATCTCTGGCTCAACGCCAGCAGGGAGGAGCCGGCATTCTGCCAACTCTGGAACCAGGAAGTGACATTCCTATTCATCCAAGCCTTCAAGGAAACACCTAACCTGGGTGTCTGGAGACAGACCCCCTTATGAAATGTGGGCCCTTGGAGGCACAGCCCAGCTGCACGAGTCTGTTTCTCGGGGTGGAGGAGTGGGGTGAGGAGTAGAGGCCTCAAGCCCATAGCACAGCGCACAAAGGACAGTTGGGAAGTTTCTAGAGCAGAGAGGAACCAATTAGCGGCTGTCAGAAAAGGATTTATTTTTATTCCTGAAAGCTTAGGAAATACAGGAGGAACTGGATAGAAGGAGCTCCATCCCACAGTTTAATTGGAAATTCTCTATTTCTCCACTGAAAGAGAAAACTTGTAGTGATTTTTGAACTGGCTTTGATGCTTAAGCCTCAATCTTGCTGGAGTTTAATAGGAAATATATTACCCTCGTCAGCCTGCTCTCTGTTGGCCTGCATTGTGACCAAGAAAAAGCAGGTGTCCCATGGCCCCCAGAAATCAAACTTGCTTTCCTGTGGAAGGGAGCACATGATGCCAAGTATTGGGACAGAAATGAGGGAAATTTCTGGACCTGTGAACCATCCCTGACCTTTGGAGAAGGATCTAGAGAGATTAGCAGCTAATAGAACTGAGCCTTGTCCAGGACTGAAGACTCACACAGGGCAGGCCCTGGTGTCAGGCCACAGGACTGCATTCAGTTTAGAGTCAGCATGGAGAGGTGACAGGGTCAGGGAAAAGGAGAGGGACTCCCCACTTCCCTAAAAAGACATGATCTCTACCCTCAGAAGTTTACATTGTAGTTGGGGAAATGAGATGGACACTTAGGAAATAATTAGAAAAAAAAGTCTCCTATCTCCTTCAACCTTCTATCTTGGGCAGTGTAAACCCTAGGTACTGAAGAAGTTTCCAGAAATACATCACTGACCAGGGCCACCATCATGTACAGCCACAGAGGTCCCACCTCCTTCAACACTGACATAACACTGATGTTCCCAGTCATCACCAGCCAAAAGAGGAAGGAGCATAACATTCACACCCAAAATTTTACTAACTTGCAGCCCTGGCGAATGAGGACTCCAGCCCGTCCTTTCACTGCCGCAAAGTTTCCCAGTTCTTTTGTTTGTTCATTCTTTTCCTTCTTCCTTCCTTCCTTCCTTCCTTCTTCCTTCCTTCCTTCCTTCCTCCCCTTTTCATGACATATCATTTACATACCACAAAACTTACCATTTTAAAGTGCACAGTTTAGTGGATTTTAGTACACTCACAAGGTTTTACAATCATCACCACTAATTCCAGAACAACGTCGTCCTGAAAAAGAAGTCACTCTTCTTCCTCTCTTGCCCCAGCCCCTGGCAACCGCTGATCTGCTTCCCGTCTCCCTGGATTTGCCTGTCTTGCACCTTCCCTGGACATGGAATCCTACACTATGTAGCCTTTTGGGTCTGCCTTCTTTCATTTGTGTTTTCAGGGCTCGTCCGCGTTGTATCAATGTCTCAATACCTCAGTCCTTTTCTCAGCTCCTTCTGGGCATCCCAGATGGTGGTTCCCACGTGCTCAGGCCCCAGCCTGCTCAGGGACTTCTCCCCGAAGCCACTTGGGAGAAGCGCCTCACAGATGCCGCCTCTGGTCACATTGCAGATGTTCTCTTTTCTCGGTTTCCTCTTCCTGTATTCTTCAAACGGGAAACTCCTAGGTGCCAAATGGTCTTCGGTTCCTGTCAGTTCCTCGCTCCCTGCACCGGGGCTGTGCGGTGTGTGGACTCGGGAGCAGGGTCTCCCTCCCTGCCTGGGGGCTGCCCCTGTTCCCTGGGCCTTTAGGAAGACCCTACCTTCTGCGCCTCTGGGGCCTGAAGGAGGGCCTGGTCTGTTCCCTCGTCTCTCTCTCATTCACTCAGATCCCTGAGACCAGGGCAGGAAGGAACCCAAGACAAAATGAGCACACCCTAAAATAAGAATTGAGGTGAGAGTGATTTTTATGGATGTGTTTCCAGGACAAACCAGCAGGGCTATGGGAAAGTAGCCTGGGGAATATGTGGAAGCCAAAAAGGGAGGGAAATCAAGTGAGGTTCCACAGAGGGTAACTTGAGCTCAGTCCTGCTGGGGATCAGCGTGCACGTCAGACCTTGGAGTCGGGTGTTTGTCTCTTGCACCTGTCAGTCACTGGCCGAGGGCTGCTCTTTGGGTGCGTACCGTCCAGGCCCTCAGCTCGCAGGGTCCCTGGCAAAGGATGTCCCGACAGCCTGACGGCAGCCCTTTGACACAGAGACACAGGTGCCTGCTGCTAGAAGTGAAGGCTCAGCCGGATGGTGTCTAGACTGATGGATCAGTCAGTCAGTTGGCAGACAAACCTCACTGGAGCCCTCAAAATAATTTTCTTTACAACCACGAAACACTTGAAAAATGGACTATATTATGCACATCTCCAGCTAGCCCTTTGCCCTTTGCTGCACAGACTTTGGCAACACAAATCAAGGTGACAGCTGCTAGATTGTGACGTAAGGGAAGGAAACTTGGACACTCAGCAAAATCGGCCTCATGAGATTCCAGGGGATGAAGGCCACTGGCAACCAAGTGTCCTACGCTGGATAAGCTGTGTTGTAACTCTCACCCTGGATGCTAGCAGGGTTCCTTTCTGGCATCTGGAACGGGTGTCATTTTCCTCTTTTCTGTGTGCACAGATGCCGAGGGGGCAGAGACCAGGGTTCTCTCACTAACTTGGGCACGTTCCTGGACCTCTTTATTTTTTCTCTTTCTCCACCACTTTGCCCACGTCCTGAGGTTGATGTAAAGATCACATCAGCGGATGTGAAAGGGCTTTGGGAAATATACTCACCAAGGTAGTGAATTATTTCTTTGAATGGCTTTGGCTTTGTAAAAGGAATCTTGGGCAGCTGAGAAAAGTTTTAAAGGGTGAAGCCGAGAAGCTTCCCTTGAGACCTCGGTGAGGTCTGAGCCTCAGGGGGAGGTCACCAGGAGCCCAGACCTGGCCTGTGCCTGTCCATTCATTGACCTGCCAGGCTACAGCACGACTGCTCAGGAAAGGTCCACCAGGGGCCCCAGCAGCACGAAGAGGTAAGGAGAGAAGGCAAAGGGGGAATATAAGAAAGGGTGAGAGGAAAATGAAGGAAAGTCGACAAGAGAGGGTGCAGGGCAGGTAACAAAGAAGTCAGGAGCAAAGGAGAGACAGGAGACAGAGGTGGCCATGCTGGACGGGGTGGGCACTGTTGGCGGCTGCTCCTGAGATGCCCGCAGCCTGCACTTCCAGGCACCGTTTCGATGATGGAGGCCACATTCGCCATATCCTTGTCACAGCCCTGCTCTCCACCCTCTGGCTACCTTCCCACATTATTTGAGGGGGAAAATGCCCAAGAGGGTCTCCAAGGCAGTGTGACCTTGACCCCCCACAGATGTCCCGTAGGCTTTGGGCAGAACGTGGCCAGGAGAGTCAGGAAGCTGAAGGCCTGATCCGGGCCGGCAAACAGAGGGCCCTCAGTGAGTGTGCCAGCCTGTAAATTGTCCTTTTGTTTCGCGGGCTTTACCGAGCACGGCTTTATTTCATGTGACTGTGCTATTTCAGGAGGAGTAAATATTGCCGGCGGTCTGTTTAAAAAGGCCAATGACCTGAAATGTGTGTATGTGTGTTTTTTCCTTTTCTTTTCCATTTGAATTATCTCCAAAAGACAGGTCTGCCTAAGCACTGTGCCGCTTTAATTCACTGGCTTTTATTTCTAACTTTCCCTTTCTGTCTTGTGATATGTGGAGCTGGCAAGCAAAGGAGAAACGAGAAAGGGACAAAGACACGAGCGCTGACCTAGGCCCCAGGGAAGAGGGGGAGATGTCCAGGGTGCAGCCCGGAAGAGGGCAGGGAGCCATCAGCTCTCTGCTGCCTTCGCTGCTTCCAGAACTGGTGTCTGACCTATAATTACAGCCTCTTTCCTCCGATTTCCTCTGTGAAAATAGCAACATTCAGGCTAAGCACAGAATAGAAAAAAGCCCTACATAAAGGATCAGGAATTTATAAATACAGTTAAAATGATAGGATTGTTACCCCCACGGCTTAGTTCTCCAAGACTAGGTTGAGAAAGGGGGGCACGGTTCTTGAAATTTGTCTCAGGTCCTAAGCTACCCAGGTGCACCTCTTTGGGGGCCCTGTCAAGGAGGGACTTGCTACAGGTTTTTTCCCCACCAGATGTCAATCATTGTAAGAGCAGATGTCCCTTGCCAGGCACATTCCCCTCTCAGGAGTTTTAGGTCGACTTCTGAAGGATTCTCACTCACCATCTGATTGTTCAGGCTCTTTTCCTCAACTCTTTATTTCTAAGGAGGGAAGAGGATAGCCTTGTCTCAGCAAATACCTCCTAGTCTTCTGGACTTTTCCTCCTAGACAAACAGTGTTCCCATTGGAATTGTCATGTTCTTATATGGCCCAGCACCCTGGTCATAGCTTACACACGGGGGCCCTCCCATAGAGATCTTTTAACTTGGGACAAAGGAGAGGTCACCAGGAAAGTGCATGCCTGGTGATGGAGACTGTCAGGTGGAAATATGGCCATGAAAAGTGGAGTCAGCCTATTGCAGTGAAAAATGATGGAGCAACTGGGTGTGAGAAAGAGTCCAGAGGCAGAGACAAAGGCCTGCCTGGTACTGAAGTCTTCGGTTCTCATGGTTCCTGAGGCCTGGCTCTGTGTGTCCCTGATCTTTGTGTGGTTTAGATACTCAAGCTTTCCTTGAATTCCATGAGTTAATCCATTCCCTCTTTTGCCTCAGCTAGTGTAAGTGGGGGTTTTGATGTGTGCAACCAAAAATCTTCACTAAAATGATAGTGCTAAAGCCGAGAATTCTCTAGGGAAGTTGACAAACCAATATTATCAGTGCAGCTTCTCAACTGTTTTCACGAAGGGCTAAGAACAATGTTTATACCATGCTGACTTTGACTTGCTGTCAGTACTCTACTTTCCAGAAAGATGACGTTGGTAAGAGGAGCGAAAATACCCCAAGCAGCATTTGTGACCCAGCTACTGAAGAAGACGAAGGAATCTGGGCACCAGACTTGTGTCCAGGCCTCTGCCTTCATGCGGAATCACACATGAGCTTTCCAGGTAGGAAGTTTCCAGAAGAGAGTACCAGAATTATCTTCCTATCACCCACCACAATGTCTTAGCCCTCACTCTGGGATCTGCAGTAGTTAAACCCCATTTCTACGTCTGCCTCTTCACAGAGCCGAAGAATAGTGACTGAACATGGTCATCAGAATAGCCCTTCATATGCTTAGAGTCATCGCCTCTACGACAAATGACTGCAGTCCTCTCTGCATCAAGAGGGTAGATGAGATGGCCTGGCAGGATGGTGAAGAATGTCCTCTGGGCGAGGCATCCGGGGACCTGCATTCCAGCTGAGTTTTTGCTACCAGGCACTTAGAAGACTAGCTAAGCCCATGGGTCCAGAGTCCTCATCTGCCAAATAAGAAATTGGGTTAGGTCATCTCTAAACTCCCTTCTCGCTCTCATAAGCCATCGCTAAAGGTAAGCCCCTGGCTGGGAATCATTCTCCACAAAGAATATCCACCAAAAGCAGGAGGGACAAAGAGGAAAAAGAACAAGAAATTTTGTTTTCTCATGTTTAAGGCGAGATGAATCTTTTTACGAAATTAAGATTATTTCAATATACTATTAGATTTTTTAAAAAAACAAGTTTGTTACACAAGAAATACATGTTTACCATAGAAAATGTAGATCCAAGTAAAAAGGAAAGAACTTAATCTATAATCCTTCCTATCAAAGACAGCCTCAATTAATACTTAGTGTGTATAAACGAAAACATTTTCTGTCCACATATATATACATTTCTTATGAAAATAGGATCAGAATATCCATTTTGTTTTTCAAGCTGGTCTTGATGACATACTGAAAACATCTTTCTATGTTAATAAATATACTTAAATAGCACTGATTTTAATAACTGTATAGCAACCTGTTGTTTGGGTGTGCCTTAATGTTTTCAATCCATCCCCTATGACTGGATAGTTTTATTTTTCGTTATTATAAACAATCTTCTATATATACTTTGTGCATATATATACTGTGTGTGTGTGAGTGTGTGTGTGTGTGTATTTTTTTTTTGAGGCTTCTGAGTGAACAGACAATACAAGTGAGTACGAGAGCAGCCACACCCATCCTCGTGGGTTCATGTGTCCGTTAAGCTCTCTCGGTTGCAGGCAAGCATTTGATTCCTCTGTACCACATGACCTCCCACCACCCTGGTCACAACTGATTGGACTGGCATTCTCTCCTCTGCAAAGGCAGCCACCTGGATGCTGGCCAAAAGCCTATGAGGGGCCTGGCAGGAGTCCTGTGCCCTGGGAGGGATTCCTTTGCTGGGTGGTGCTGACCGACCTGAGCAGATTCTCCCTCAGGGTGCCCAATGCATGACAGACGTGGGAGGGCCAGGCACGGGATGGATCCGTGGGGTAAACCCCATGCGCCGAAGTATCCAGTGCCTTTCCTACCACCTGGGAGAAGAAGGAATCTCTTCCTGTGTGATTCCCACGGTTCACCTTTTGTGGCTCCAGGGAGCTTACCAAGGAGGGGAACGTGTGGTCTCTGGAGCTTGAGAGCCTGGGTTTCCATCCGGGCTCTGTACTCCTTACCTGTGTGATCTTAGGCTCGTCTCTTAGCCTCCCTGTTCCTGAGTTTCCCCATGTGAAAAGAAGGACAATAAGGCCTGCTACAAAAGGTTCCTGTGAAAACGAAATGAGTCAATACATAGAAAAGCCTTGGGAGTGCCTAGGACACAGCAAACACTATTAGCATTATGGCTCTGCTGGTACTGTTTGCTCTACCTAGAATCTCAGGAATCTTAGGAGTCCTACAGGTCACCGATATCTGCAAGGACACACTGATCACTTCAAATATCCTGCTATTATTAGTTTACTCTTGACGTACTTCTGTTCCTTCCACCAGATTCCTAACCTCCTTAAAGGGCTTGGCCTCTGCCTTAGTTTCCCCTGTGCTCTCCACAGTGCCTTGTGCAGGGTAAGCACCCAGTACATGATTGATTCTGCCATTTGGTGCCAGAGCATTTTCCAGGCAGCCTCAGCACAGCCAGCTTGGACCAGCGCAGTGGTCAGCTGGGCCAGCCGCCCAGCTCCCCTCCCCCACCGCAGCCTTTCCCGAGCCGCTCTCCCAGATGGCAAAGCACCAGCAGCCCCAGCAGCAAGCAGAAGCCTAGAGCTCCGCGCAGAGCTGGGATCTCAAGACCGGAAGTTGTATCCTCCTTCAGTTTGCAGTCTTGGAAAAACATCCCCGCCAAAGCGAACCCAGAGCCTCCTTGACGTGTGCCCGAGCTGACAAAAAGCAGGGTTGCAATCTGTTTGGGGGACTCCTCTCTCCAGAGATGCAGTACACCTGCCTGCTTCCTGAGAGGGCCCCCAAGTCACACACTCTAGTTGGGGGGGTGTCCCTGAGGCTAGGGCACTGGACAAATAATGGAACGAAGGCATTGAAGGTTGCTGGCCCTTCTCCCCTCTTTGGTCTCCTCTGGACCCACCTGCTCTCCGACATGGGCCACCAAATGTGGACCTTTAATTTCTGATTGCTGAGCAGCTCCTGAAGCCCCGGTTTCATATTAGCTGGAAAGAGGCTTAGCTGAGCAGGGCAACTAGAAATGCAGGAATTCCAGAGGACAGGCAGCAAAGTTAGTACAAAGGGGTCAGGGATTTTTCAGCATTTCCCTGTGCCAGCATCAGGCTGGGTGTGTTGTGTAGTATGAATAACAATAATGGTAACAGCTGACACACACACACACCACCTGCCAATTACTATTCTAAGCATCTTACACGTATTAGCTCATGTAACCATTACCCCCAAGTCATTGAAGTACATAGTACTATTATCTCCATTTTACAGGTGAGGAAACTGAGGCACAGAGAAGTTAAGTAAGTTCTTTAAGTTCCCATAGCTACTCAGTGGCATACCTGGACATGTACTTAATCCCTACTCTTAAGGCTTTTTGATTAACCATTGGCTATGATCATGTATGCATGCGTGCATTTAATTCTCACAGAAACTTGTAATAGCTCATAGGTTAATGTGGGCCCATTTTATGGAGAAGAAAAATGAAACTCAGAGAGGTGAAACATGTTCAGGTCACATAAGTAACAATGGGTAGATTTCACACGAGCCATGTCTGGCTGCATGACACCTCAACATAGAGAAGGCCACATAAAAGGACAGAGAATGCTTGCTGGCCTTGGGAAGGAGGCCACTGAAGACACAAAGAATTGGAGATGTGCAGGTCGGGTCTGTTGGAAGTAGCATCAGGCCCAGCAAAGGAGCCTGACCTCTGACTGCCTGGCCACACCAACGAGCTCGCTGGCTGAGCTGATCGAAGTCCCGCGGTGCGTGCCTTTTAGAAAGGTGAACCCTGCAGAGCAGAAAACTGGCTCTCAATGCGGCCACATTGCCAAAAGGAAAAATCGCAAAGCTTTTCTCACTCTCCGTGTTCACTTTCTAAGACATGTAATTTTTTTTCCTGTTTTTCTCTCCCCACTGAGTTTTTTTCAGTTCCCCTTCAAACTACCTCTGACTCAAGATCATTAAGATTCTAGAATGAAAGAACTGTAGGGAACCTTAGCAGTGATCTAATGCCCCTTGTCAAGTCTACTTAAACAAACCGTTGCTTCTCATTGCACTTTTAAACCGTTTCTCCCCAAGGAAGACCTGCCCCTTGTTAACGGGACTGAGAAACTGGCTGGTGGCAGAGCTATTTCGGGCACTTGCCTGGAATCATACAGTGGAGGCTGATGCCGAAATTCCTCTCAGAGTTGGTTTTGCCTGCCAGCTCCCCACCAGCACCAGCCGCAGCAGTCGGGTCCTCTCCAGGGAAGGCCGAAGGGACTAACCCGCCTTTTCCAAATCACAAGGAGGTCTGGGAGGTCCCCAGAAGCGCAGCAATAATAGGCTCTATTAAGAACCTCACAGATCTATGATGGTAATGCCGGGAGATTGTATTCACGGATACCTGTGCGCAGTTTTATGCAAGCAGTCAAGTCATCCACAGACCTCACCAAGGAAGGGGCCCAGGAAAAGCAGTGAGGCCTAGAGAAACTGCAGGCCTGGACACAGGAGGGGTTCTTAGCTGAAGGCAGGTGACACTGGTTTTGCAATGCAACTTTCCCTTTTCTACCTGGGGGAACATAATAGCGACACACCTTGGCATTCTCAGACTCTGTTCTCATTGTGCATCTGTCTGGTTGGGTGGCTCCCCACAGCAAAGAGGAAACGAATGGTGACTGTAAAATTGAGTTATACTTTACGAATTTTTATCATCATGGTCACCGTCATCGGCACCACACATTAATTGATGACCCAGCTCCTTCCAGAGAGGGTGAGGAGGAGGGAGGTTGGCCCAATGGAGTGGGGGCTTGTTTTGAGCTCAGCATCTCTGGTCCCATCTGCAGTGGGGCTGGGTTCCCAGCCATGGCATTGCTGAGGCCCTAGGCTCCAGTGGCGACATTGGACTACGGCGCCAACGGGCACATCAGGACACCGATGATTTTTTTTCATGTTTTTTTATTATATTATGTTAGTCACCATACAGTACATCCCTGGTTTTTGATGTAAAGCTCGATGATTCATTAGTTGTATATAACACCCCAGTGCACCATGCAATACATGCCCTCCTTACCACCCATCACCAGTCTATCCCATTCCCCCACCCCCTCCCCTCTGAAGTCCTCAGTTTGTTTCCCATAGTCCATAGTCTCTCGTGTTTCATTCCCCCTTCTGATTACCCCCCTTTCTTTATCCCTTTCTTCCCCTATCCATCATCCTAGTTCTTATGTTCCATAGATGAGAGAAACCATATGATAATTGTCTTTCTCTGCTTGACTTATTTCACTTAGCATTATCNCCTCCAGTGCTGTCCATGTTGCAGCAAATGTTGAGAAATTGTTCTTTCTGATAGCTGAGTAATATTCCATTGTATATATGGACCACAACATCTTAATCCTGTCATCTGTTGAAGGGCATCTCAGTTCCTTCCACGATTTGGCTATTGGGGACAATGCTGCTATGAACATTGGGGTGCATGTGGCCCTTCTCTTCACTACGTCTGTATCTTTGGGGTAAACACCCAGTAGTGCGATGGCTGGGTCATAGGGTAGCTCAATTTTTAACTTTTTAAGGGACCTCCACACTGTTTTCCAGAGTGGCTGTACCAACTTGCATTCCCACCAACAATGTAGGAGGGATCCCCTTTCTCCACATCCTCTCCAACAATTGTTGTTTCTTGCCTTGTCTATCTTTGCCATTCTAACTGGCGTAAGGTGGTATCTCAGTGTGGTTTTGATTTGAATTTCCCTGATGGCTAATGATTTTGAACATTTTTTCATGTGTCTGTTAGCCATTTGTATGTCTTCATTGGAAAAGTGTCTGTTCATATCTTCTGCCCATTTTATGATTTGTTTATTTGTTTCTCGTGTATTGAGTTTGAGAAGTTCTTTGTAGATCTTGGATACCAGTCCTTTATCTGTGGTGTCCTTTGCAAATATATTCTCCCATTCCGTGGGCTGTCTCTTAGTTTTTTTGACTGTTTCCTTGGCTGTGCAGAAGCTCTTTATCCTGATAAAGTCCCATAAGTTCATTTTATCTTTTATTTCTCTTGCCTTTGGAGATGTGTCGTGAAAAAGGTTGCTCTGGCCGATGTCATAGAAGTTGTTGCCTATGTTCTCCTCTAGAATTTTGATGGATTCCTGTCTCACATTGAGGTCTTTCATCCATTTGGAGTTTATTTTTGTGTATGGTGTGAGAGAGTGGTCAAGTTTCATTCTTTTGCATGTAGCTGTCCAATTTTCCCAGCACCATTTATTGAAGAGACTGTCTTTTTTCCACCGGATGTTTTTTCCTGCTTTATCAAAGATTAGTTGCCCAAAGAGCCGAGGGTCCATTTCTGGGTTCTCTATTCTGTTCCATTGGTCGATGTGTCTGTTTTTGTGCCAGTACCATGCTGTCTTTGTGATCACAGCTTTGTAGTACAGCTCGAAATCCGGCATTGTGATGCCCCCAGCTTTGTTTTTCCTTTTCAACAGTTCCTTGGAGATTCGGGGCCTTTTCTGGTTCCATACAAATTTAAGGACTATTTGTTCCAGTTCTTTGAAAAATGTCCTCGGTATTTTGATCGGGATAGCATTGAAAGTGTAGATTGCTCTGGGTAGTATGGACATTTTAACTATGTTAATTCTTCCAATCCATGAGCATGGAATATTTTTCCATCTTTTTATGTCTTCCTCAATATCTTTCAAAAGTGATCTATAGTTTCTAGGATATAGGTCCTTTACGTCTCTGGTTAAGTTAATTCCAAGGTAACGTATGGTTTTTGGTGTTATTGTAAATGGGATGGATTCCCTAATTTCTCTTTCTTCAGTCTCGTTATTCGTGTATAGAAATGCAACTGATTTCTGGGCATTGATTTTGTATCCTGCCACCTTACTGAATTGTTCTATAACTTCTAATAGTTTGGGAGTGGATTCCTTTGGGTTTTCCATATAGAGTATCATGTCATCTGCAAAGAGAGACAGTTTGACTTCTTCTTTGCCGATTTGGATACCTTTGATCCCTTTTTGTCTTCTGATTGCTGTTGCAAGGACTTCTAGTACTATGTTGAATAATAGTGGCGAGAGTGGGCATCCTTGTCGTGTTCCTGATCTTAAGGGAAAGGCTTCCAGCTTTTCCCCATTGAGAATAATGCTTGCAGTAGGCTTTTCATAGATGGCTTTTATGAGATTGAGAAATGTACCCTCTATTCCTACACTCTGAAGGGTTTTAATCAGGAAAGGATGCTGTATTTTGTCAAATGCTTTTTCTGCATCAATTGAGAGGATCATATGGTTCTTGAGTCTTTTCTTGTTGATATGATGTATCACATTGATTGATTTGCGAGTGTTGAACCATGCTTGCATCCCAGGTATGAATCCCACTTGGTCATGATGGATAATCCTTTTAATGTACTGTTGGATTCTATTAGCAAGGATCTTGTTGAGGATTTTGGCATCCATATTCATTAGAGAAATCGGTCTGTAATTCTCCTTTTTGAGGGGGTCTTTGCCTGGTTTGGGGATCAAGGTAATATTAGCCTCATAGAATGAGTTTGGTAGCTTTCCTTCTGTTTCTATTTTTTGAAATAGCTTTAGGAGAATAGGTATTATTTCTTCTTTGAATGTTTGGTAGAATTCCCCAGGAAAACCGTCTGGGCCTGGAGTTTTATTATTTGGAAGGTTGTTTATCACTGACTCAATTTCTTCATAGTTAATTGGCCTATTTAAGAAATCTATTTCTTCCTGTTTCAGTCTTGGTAGTTTATAGGTTTCCAGGAAGGCCTCCATCTCTTCCAGATTGTTTAGTTTTTTGGCATATAGCTGTTGATAAAAGTTTCTAATAATCCTTGCAATTTCAATGGTGCTGGTCGTGACCTCTCCCTTTTCAGTCATAATTTTAATAATCTCAGTCCTTTCTCTTTGTTTTTGGACAAGTTTTGCCAGTGGTCTATCAATTTTATGGATTCTCTCAAAGAACCAGCTTCTAGTCCTGTTGATCTGCTCTACTGTGGTTCTGGTCTCTAATTCATTGATTTCTGCTCTAATCTTGGTCAACTCCTTCCTTGTCAGTGGGTTAGGCCTGTCCCTCTGTTGCTGTTCCAGTTTCTTGAGGTGAGAATATAGAAACTGCATTTTAGATTTTTCTATTCTTTTGAGTGAGGCTTGGATGGCTATGTATTTCCCCCTTAGGACTGCCTTTGCAGTATCCCATAGGTTTTGGACCGTTGTGTATTCATTCTCGTTGGTCTCCATAAATTGTTTAATTTGTTTTTTGATTTCCTGGTTTATCGAGTCATTCTTGAGCAGGATGGTTCTTAGCCTCCAAGTGTTTGAGTTTCTTCCAGGTTTTTCCTTGTGGTTGAGTTCCAATTTCAGAGCGTTGTGGTCTGAGAATATGCAGGGGATAATTTCAATCTTTTGGTATTGGCTGAGACCTGTTTTGTGTCCCAGAGCATGATCTATTCTTGAGAATGTTCCATGGGCATTTGAATAGAATGAGTATTCTTTGGTTCTGGGGTGTAGTGTTCTATATATATCTATGAGGTCCAACTCGTCGAGTATGGCATTCAAAGCCTTTGATTCTTTGCTTAGTTTTTGCCAGGGTGTTCTGTCTATTTCTGATAGTGGGGTGTTGAGGTCCCCTACTATTACTGTGTTCTTATCTATATGTCTCTTTATTTTGGTTAAGAGTTGGCTTGTGTATCTTGCTGCTCCCCTGTTGGGGGCATATATATTAATAATTGTCATATCCACTTGTTGAATACTTCCTTTAAGAATAATATAGTGCCCTTCTGTATCTCTCTCTATGGCCTCTAGTTTAAAATCCAGTCTATCTGATATGAGAATTGCTACTCCAGCTTTCTTTTGAGGTCCATTTGCGTGGAAGATGGTACTCCATCCCCTTACTCTAAGTCTGAATGCATCTTTGGGTTCAAAATGAGTCTCTTGTAGACAGCAAATGGATGGGTCATGTCTTTTTATCCAATCTGCAACCCTGTGGCGTTTTATGGGAGAGTTTAAGCCATTTAGATTGATAGAGATTATTGACAGATATGATTTTAATGATGCCATTTCTCTTTAAAGTCTTTGTATCGGTTGTGACTTGCTGCTCTGTATCACTCTTGGGGCCTTTTTACCTTTATAGAGCCCCCCTTAATATCTCCTGTAGGGCTGGTTTCGTGGTTACGAAATTGGTTAATGATTGGCGATTTTGGAACGTCTTTATTTCTCCATCAATTCTGAATGACAGCTTTGCTGGATAAAGGATCCTTGGCTGCATGTTTTTCTCTGAAAGAGCTTTAAAAATGCCCCCCCAAGCCTTTCTCTCATTCCAGGTCTCTGTAGACAGGTCTGACGTAATCCTGATACCTTTGCCTTGGTACGTGAGAAATTTCTTTGCCCTGGCCGCTTTCAATACTGTATCCTTGGATCTAATATTTGCGAATTGCACTATGACATGCCGTGGCGTAGGTTTGTCCTGGTTGAGCTTGGATGGGGTCCTCTCTGCCTCTTGGACACGAATGCTTGTTTCCCTTGCTAGATTAGGGAAGTTTTCAGCTACAATTTGTTCAAATATCTCTTCTAGACCTCTGTTTTTCTCCACCCCTTCAGGGATGCCGATGATTCTGACATTGGATCGTTTCATAGAGTCAGTAATCTCCCGTAATCTACATTCGTGGGCGTGGATTTTTTTAAGACCAGCTTCTATTTTCGTTTTTTCTTCTACTAACCCATCCTCCAATTCGCTAACGCGTTCCTCTGCCTCGGTGACCCTGGCCGTCAGAGCCTCTAGTTTTGACTGCATTTGGCTCATAGAATTTTTAATTTCTGTCAGATTCGCTCTCATTTCTGCCCTTAGGGATTCTATATTCTCAGCAACGCTTTCTCTGATGCTTTTTTCAAGTTTACTCATCATCTTGACCATTGTTGCTCTGAATTCCATTTCTGATAATTGGGATACATCCATATGTATTAATTCTGTGGCCGAGGCCAATTCTGTGGCAGAGGCCACAGACTCATTATCTTTTCTTTGCTGGGGGGGACTTCTCCTTCTCGTCATTCTGATGAGGAGAGGTTGCAATGTTGTCCAGAGCCCAAATTATTGGCCGGTACCCAGGCCATGCGCACTTGTTTTATAGGGATCTTAGGGATGTGGGCTTCTTGATTTTTCAGCCTGCCTTCTGGGGGAGCGGCCTGCCGTGCTGATACTCAGGCAACCCTGTTTGGCTAGAGTCTCCGTGTCCCCTGTGAGGGGGGATGGAGATGGGCACGCTGTGAACCAGTATTTCCAGGCTTTTGTTCTCTGGCGGCTTTCCCTGGCGGTTTGCTGTGCCTCTTCTGAGAGAGCAGCAGCGGCTGAAATTCAGCCTCTGTCTCAGAACAGAGGGATCGCGGATCGTTCTCCACTGATGTTCTGGCCACTTTAACTCTGTTTCTGTTGGTGCTGCTCAACCCTGCAGCATCCCGGGCTGTGCGCCCCACACCCGGCGTCCCAGCCCTCACTTCCAGGGCCGGCACGTCTCTGTCCTTTGTGTTTCNATCTCTGTCCTTTGTGTCTCTAGTGCCGCCAGCCACCAGCCGCCCCGCGCGCTCCCGGAGCTCCCGGTCTCAGTCTGGATCCAGTGAGCGCACCGGAGTTCCGGAGTTCTGTTTCAGTCTGGTGGCGCGCGCTCCCAGCTCATGGTCTCAGTCTGTTTCCAGTAAGCACACCAGAGTTCCGTGAGATGCCTGGTGGTGCGCGCTCCCGGCTCATGGTCTCAGTCTGCTCTCTCGCAGGTGACGTCCGCGAGTCCAGCCGCTCCCCCGTGCAGGTGGCTACCGCTTCCCGGCGCCCGGACATGGCGGCTCCCTCCCCCTTCCGTTTATCTTCCGATATCTGTGCGCGGTTTCACGGCTCCCCGNTGGTTTCACATCTCCCCGCTTCGTACCTCAATACTCAGTGCTGGAGATGTTCATTTGTAGAGATCCAGATGTATCTTCCTGCTTCTCAGGCTGATTCCGTGGATGTTCAGGCTGGTCTGGTACCTATCCAGCTCGCCTCAGGGGACCGGCTGAAACGGGGTCCCCTACTCCTCTGCCATCTTAACTCCCTCTCGGACACCGATGATTTTATTCACACGTCAGTTGTTTCTCCAAGGAAGCTAATGGCTAGCATTAGGTAAATGTCTGCTAAGTGTCAGGCACTCTGATGAGTGCTACACACACCTTCTCCAATGAATCAGTACATCGTTATCCCCATTTTGTAGATGGGGAAACTATAAGAGATTAAGTCACTCTCCCAAGGTTTTCCCATTGTATTGTGATCTCCATGAGAGAAAGGACTGCTTTGTTGTTGCTGCCTCCCAGAATAGTGCTAGGCATCCAGAAGGTGTTTAGGAAAAGGTTTTTGAATGGGTGGATGAATAGGTAATAAATGGTGAAGCAGAGAAGACTATATTTTCCAGAACGATTTTCCAGGCTAACTGAAAGAACTATAATAATTCAGAGCGCTTCCAACCTTCTCTTGCTCCACGTATTTACCCAATTGATGGTTTTCAATGGGAAGTGTCTTACTACTCTGTGCGCGTACAAGGTTGGTTACTAATTTTGGAATGCTTGTGAATCCTGAGCCCAGAGTCATGACCAAAGCTAGTGAGTCATATTCCCCACACAGATCACCCTACACACTGGCTGTCAGAATAAACCAGAAGTTGCCATCTCGTCCCCCGCTCTGCCTGTCTCATTTTACCTTCTTGAAATGATGAAGAATGTTCCGCAGAGAGTGGGGTCAGGGTAATAGTAGACATCTGGATACTCTTGCTCTATGGAAGCCTGAAATTGCGCAGGCCCTGTTGGAAGTCTCCCATTCTACTGGAAGAGTCTGTCCTTCCCCCTGGGGTATCAGCGTGAACCTGTAAGTGGCTGTGGCGTCTTTATGGTAGGCAATGTCTACAAGAGCCCCACTGTGCCATTCCAGGCAGGTGCATAACATAACCTGTCACCAGGAGACCATTAGCCTCTGTGACAAAGGGTACATTTTCTCATTCCTTACTCAGAAAGAAGAGTTTAAAAATATAAGTGCCTCTGAGAAAGGAAACACATTGATTGAAAGTCACACAAAGTTGCAAAAAGCTGATGGCAGGCCTTTTTCTGGGACAGAAAGAAGACAGAATTTGGGGGAATTAAAACAAGGGCAGAGGAGTTTTGTCATCACAGATAGTCAGCTACTTAGAATACAATCTGGGGACGCCTGGGTGGCTCAGTCCGTTAAGCGTCTGTCTTCAGCTCAGGTCATGATCTGCATCCTGGGATCAAGCCTTGTGTCGGGCTTTCTGCTCAATGTGGAGTCTGCTTTTCTCTCTCTCTCTCTCTCAAATAAATAAATTAAATATTTAAAAAAATAGCCTACTGACTCTCATTCACATTGTGGGTTATTCGGGCTTCTTTGCGTGGCTGGGGGGATGACTGAATCCTTGCTTCCAAGTCTCTCAGGGGGAGAAATATAAAGCCAGGGAGAAAAGAGAAAAGGTTTTGGCTAAACTGATCACTTGTTACCTGTGAACAATACTATGATCAAGTTCTGGTAAGCGATGAGGCTAAAAGTCAAATAGAGATTTTCATTTTCTCTTCAGATTTTAACTTTCATAAATCCTGCCATCCCCTTTATTATAGACAGCCGAGAGTGCATAGGATCTGGGTGTGTGAGGACACACTGACTGGATGAGCAACCCCATGGCACTCCCAGATGCCAGTTCCTCTGCCAACTGTGTTCCAATAGTTTCACTCTTCCTAACCACACTGGATAATGCAGGTGTAAGAACAGAGGGAGAAACAGTGCTTTTAAAAATAGCTCTGACTTAGTAGGCTTTAAATAACCGAGGACTGTGATACGAGAGAGGGCTACTTTGGATCTCCATCTCTACCAAGAGCAGAACTTGACAAAATGGCCTCTGTTGACTTGAGTAAAGGGATTTGGCCTTGCTGAGTAAGAACTTCTCAAAGATAAGAGAGCTGCTAACCAAAAGAATTTCCTTCTCTGCTGCGGCATGGATTCTTATTTGGTGGAGATGGTCACTGAAATTCAGCCTACCTTGACACAGAGGGATGGACTAAATCTTTATCGTTCAAGGTGTGGTCCCCACACAGCAGCAATGGCCTCACTGGGGAGCTGGCTAAGGATTCAGACTCGGATGCCCCACCCTTGACCTTCTGAAATAAGAACCCCCGCCAAACAAAACTGCCAGGTGAAACACAGGTAACAGACTGAGAAGCCCTCCACTCCATAACCTTTGCAGATTCCTTCTCCTTGAGGATTTCATGGGCCGGCTCCAGTTGGGAAGCAGCGAGATCCTTGGGCAGAGGGAGGCCTCGTTGCTAAGGAAGTCTGAGGTGTGCCGATGCTCCCCTCCCAAGCCGCAGCTCTCCACCCGTCTGTTTCTACAGGACATGTTTCTCCACAGCCTCAAGCATGATGCAGCTGCAGTCCCTCTGAACACACACCAGATTCGCTGTGCAGATTCCTGGGAGACCACCCAGCTTGAGAGTCTGGTGTGTGTTCAGAGGGACTACAGCTGCAGTCCCCTTGAGGTGTGTCTCCCCCAGGCCATCAAAGACACCCAGAGCAAGCAGTGAGGCAGGCAGTCTGGAGGTCTGCGTAGATCCTAGCTCTCCTCCCTGCCTGGAACCACCTACATACCTCCTTGTTCATTCATCTCAGGGCTAGAGATGGCAGGGAGAGCCCAGTATCTCATCTGTCGAAGAATTATAAGGCAACGCATATATTTTCCCTGGAAGGATTTATGAAAGTCGTTATTGCATAAATTATTCAGAAATATCAATAAAAAAAAGAACACCCAAATCTCAGGCGAGGGGCATGAGGTCTCAAGATATGATGAAGAATTCCCTGACTACAAGGATCTAGCTCATGGATACACACATGGGGAGCATGTCTACCCCAAGTGCTGATATCAACTACTGATTTGATCTGTTTGGGCTGCTATGACAAAAGCCTACATGTGGGGGGCTTACATAAGAGATATCTATCTTCTCACAGTTCCGGAGGCTGGGAAGTTCAAGATCAAGGTGCTGGTATATTCAGTTCTTGGTAAGGTCATTCTTCCTAACTTATAGATAGCCACTTTCTCACTATGTCCTCCCATGGCCATTCCTCAGAGTGTGTACATCAAGAAAGAGCTTTGGTGTCTCATCCTCTTTTTATAAAGGTACCAATCCCACCATGGGGCCTTGCCATCATGTCCTCATCTAAACCTAATGACCTCCCAAAGGCCCCACTTCCAAATACCATCACACTGGGGGTGAGGACTTCAGCATATGAATTTGGTGGGGGACACAGACATTCAGTCCACGACAACTACCATGTAATAGACTTCAGAGAGCCTGTTCCCAAATCTATATTCCACCCCCCCTGAATGGTATGCTCTTGGCTAATTCTAATATTTTTTAAGTATCTTAAGACTACAGTAATTAGAGAAATAAAAAATTAAAAGTTATGTATCTTCATAACAACCAGCAGGGCTGTAGAAATGCAGTTCTTCCATCCCTAGGGCCCCTCCACTCCACCATTGCAAGTCAGGAGCTGCACTATTTTGTGGTAAGGAAAGCAGTTGAGATCAGGGGCTCTACAGTCAGAATGATCTGGGTTCAAATGTGATTCTAGGGCTTCCTACCTATGACCTCTCCAAGCTTTGAGTTCCTCATCTATAAAATGGAGGGAATGATAATAACTTGTATCATTATGTATTATTTTACAGGCATGTGAGGGTTAAATTAAATAATACATGAAATGCCCTGCTGCAGAGTAGACACTAAAATATACAATGGGTATTACTATTTTGCAGCAGTTGATATTATTGGACATGATATTAGGTCTTTCTGGCTCATATGTGCTCTTTCTACCATTAGGTTGAGACATCCAAGAAGCAGGAATTAAGTTTCCCTCAATAGACTCCTTACCTTCCTGAGTTTATAAAAGGTCTCCCGCTTCCTGGAGCTCATGGATAAGCCGAGGTAAGGCTCTGCCCTTGGAGAGCCCAAGAACTAGTGCGGCCACTTATCTGACTACTGGTTAGAAAGACTCCTCCTGAATCCTGAGCTCCTGGTAAAACTTGCAGCACAAGGTAGTCTTTGTTTGCTAGGAGGCCAGGAGATCTTCACCTCTCCAACCCCCATTGTTCTACCCCGGTGAGCACTGATCTTCATCCATACCTCTTTACCCCTACTTGCCCACTTCCCCTTACATGATGCTTCGCCCCTGAGCGCACATCATGCATGGGCCTTCGAGGGTAATCTTTCCTTCATTTCAGCTCTCATTTCTGCCAGGATGCCCTGGGGTCAGCCCTCTGAGCAGGCACCTTGGAACATACCCAGTACTTCATGGATGAGTCACCTGTATACTACCAGAGTAGAGCAGGTATCATTCCTCCCCTGCCCACATGATCCTAACCATACCCAATGACATCAAGAGCTGCTGTACGGCTTGGCCCTGGCCCCTGATCCTCCACCAGTCAATCACCCAATTATCTCTTTCAGGGAACTTTCTGCCTCCTTCCCCAAGCCAAGTGCCCCGGCACTTACCTCTATCATTACGCATTGCACTGGAATGATTTGTGTCCCCGTCTGCCTCCCCCATGAAGCCAAGTTCCTGAAGGGCTGGGGCATCCCCAGCACTTAGCACTGTGTTTAATACATAGTAAGCATGCAATAAATGTTGAAGAAAGAAAGAAGGAGGGAAGGAAAATATAGGGAGCATGCAATAAATGTTGAAGAAAGAAAGAAAGAAGGAGGCAAGGAAAAGATAGGGAGCAACAAAGAAGAAGAAAGGAAGAGTAAGAAAGGATGATAGGCTTAGGAAGGAGAGAAGAGTGAGAAGAGGCTGGATTGAAATCTGTGGAATTCCCAGTGGCCCTGAGCCGTGAAGCTAAAACCCCTCCTCCTCCATATTAAATCTTCCAACTTTTCCCTCCCTGTTAATATAAGAATAGAATGAGTTTATATACACTCATTAAAATAGCTGGCTAAATAATCATGTTGGTTCCTGGAGCCCTTGGCCATCAGCAAGCCCTATAAAGGACTCTAACTGACAGCAGGGCATAAAACCGTCATCAAACACAAACACTGCCCTTTTTCCTGGTTACAGGCACACAGTCCAACAAAGGTCAAGGTCAGTCACTTCTTGTGTACGTGAGCCCTCTACAGCTGACAAACATTTCCACACACATCCAAGGAGGGGGGAGAAGGACCAACAAGCTCTTAAGAATTCCCTGTTGGTCATAATAACCTTATAGATATCTTCACAAATGGAGAGAAGCAGGGGCCCTGAGAGGTAAACAGCAAAACAAACCAGCCAGATAATCATGAAAATATCCACATGTGTACACATAGAGACACACTCAAGGGAGTTTAACTTTCCTAATACCGTTTTGCTCAGATTAATAATTAAATGGCACTGTGTAACTTGAATAGAAGCCAGCTGCTCAGCAAAGGGAGGTGACAGAGAAGCATACCAACAAGATCAGTCCAGAGTGAAGACTGGTCAGTCCGCCGTGCAGATAATGTTGCATTTCTTGCACTAATTTTCTGTATCTCATCTGCCTTTGTCTAACTTAGAATTAGATGGATTAGATATGAGATTTGAAGAGAGTTTGCTCTATAAACTTTGGCTTATTCCAGCCAATTGGGTCATTGTTCTCTCTCCACTGAATAGAAGTAATAGTTTGACCCTGAAGCCTGAGCTAAACTTTGCTAGTTGTGTTTGGAGGACAACTCCTCTTGGCTTTGGGAGCTAATCCATGTGTCCCCTCGTTTCATCAGAGCATCCCTCCTTATTAACACCATGGAATCTCTCTGAACAAAGAGTGTGTATTGTCCATGATTCACTTTGTGGTCAGGACTTTCATTACTCAGGGTGGAAATCATGTGGGAGAAGAGTATTGGAAAAATGAGTATAGTTGTAGGAAAGGATAAATTACTATAGATTACTTTTTAAATACTGTCACATGTTAATCTAGTCCCTGGAAAGAGAGGAAGAGATTAAACTAGAGTTAACAGGGAGTCTGACATGAGCCCACCTAGCGCTCAGGTGAGGAAGGCAGGAAATGGGGGAAAGGAGAGTGAGAAGGAAGAAGGCACACGCCACAGCAGGGAATCATCATCCCCAATCAAAGGAGAATGGGGGCTTCCAGGAGATCAGATGGTCCTCCCTCAGGCCCCTACCACACACTGATGCAGATGCCTACCTGGGCTCCCCTCTTTCCCTCTCTCCTCTTTTTTTCCTCCTTCCCTCCCTGACTCTTTTCCTTCCATCCACTTTTATTGACCATTTGTGTGTCAGGTACAGTGCAGATGATGGGAATATGAAGAAAACAAAAGTTCCGGGGCGCCTGGGTGGCTCAGTCATTAAGCGTCTGCCTTCAGCTCAGGGTGTGATCCCGGTGTTCTGGGATCGAGCCCCGAGTGGGGCTCCCTGCTCTGCTGGGAGCTTGCTTCTTCCTCTCCTGCTCCCCCTGCTTGTGTTCCCTCTCTCACTGGCTGTCTCTCTCTCTCTGTCAAATAAATAAAATCTTAAAAACAAACAAACAAAAAAACAAACAAAAAACCCCAAAAGTTCCTAACCTCAAGTTATCGAGTAGAAAGACTAGTAACCAACACGTTCGACAAACCAACAATGCAGTCGCATCCTAGGGCCTGTGTCAATACGTGTGCTAGCCCCAGTGGACCTCGATGGAAGCTGTGGCCCTTTCCACCCCGCAGCCAACCCTCTGTGTAGCTGGATTCAGTAACAGTGTGGTTCTCAAATTTCTGCACACCCACCATTCTAGATTAAAAGAGAATGAGACATTTCAACTAAACTCAATGTAAGCATGTTGATTGGATTTGTTTGAAAAAAAATCTATTCGAAGACATATAACATCTTGGAAAATTTTATGCAGACTGGGAATTAGGTGATTATCATTAATTTTTTAAAGTACACTAAAGATGATTGTGACTATACAGGAGAACATCCTTATTTTTTAAGAGACAGGTGTTGGAGTATATAGGAGTCACGTCTACGTCTTACTTTGAAACAGTTAAGAAAAAATATATATGTAGGGCAAAACGGAAACAATTATTGGATAAACAATTGTAGAATTAAGGAGATGGATGTGAGCATCAACTGTGCTGTTTTTTCAACTTTTTTACACAATTGAAGCTTTCCATGGCAAAAACAATGAGACGATTCTCACCACTGGCTGGCTGTTCTACTAAGGATTTCAGTAGAATAAAGTCATTGGTGTGTCAATTAGCCAACAAATAACCATAGCTCACATTCACCATGTGCCAGGAAATTCTGAGTTAACACGGGTTTTCTCCTCGAGTCCACACGGAAACACTGCATGACGGGCTTTTCTTTACAGAGAAGGCAACCGAGGCTTGACAAGGTAAAGTACTTATCCCACGTCCCACAGCTGGTAACTGTCAGTGACAGATCCCAACCCAGCTTTGATCTGGTTCCAGACTACCCACTCTTAACTGCTACTCTCCACCCACAGCCTCCTGGGAAACACCTTGACAGGCAATGTCTGGTTGAAGTAATGGTGACAGAAATCATTGCCGTGAAGGGCGATCTGTCAACCTGTGAATATAAACAACCATTGTGAGAGCCTTTCCTGCTTTGATAGAGAGAAGAAGGGCCTCTGGGGGCTGCCAGGGGAGGAGAGGCCATTGGTGAGGGAGCAAAGGGCGGAGAAAGAGGAAGTGGGGAACGGAAGCTTGGCCTAACCCTATGGACCCACAACTGTTTGGGGGCAGATTAAAGCTGTTAGGCAGGTATTTCTGTCTGGAGCAGCAGACAAAGTATTTTCTGTGTAGTAGAAAAGTTGCTACAATCAACGCAGCCCCACATTACTACCGAAGGCTGGAAAAAAATCAGAGCTGAGACATAAAATGGTGTTTTCTTCCCTAATGGTTTCTTTTCTCTCTTTTTTTTTTTTTTTGTTTATAAGATTTTATTTGAGAGAGAGTGACAGAGAACATGAACAGAGGGTGGGGCAGAGTCAGAAAGAGAAACAGACTCCCTGCTGAGCTGGGAGCCTGATGCCGGGCTTGATCCCAGGACCTGAGGATCATGACCTGAGCCCAAGGCAGATGTCTAACCAACTGAGCCACCCGGGTGCCCCATTAACAGTTTCTTAATCAAGGTGTCATTATATCTGAAGTTCCTACTCCTGAGCCACCACCCAGAACACGCAATGTGATTTAAGAGAGTGAGGCTGGGCTGTGTTGAGTTTTCCTTACCCTCTTACCCCCTTATGACTGGAGCCAGAGAGAGTGGAGGGCAGGCTGTGCTCAGCCTATTGGCCTCTATAGGAATTTCGACCATGACCTCGACCTTACTTGCCCTCTGCTCCAGTCTCCTGACTTGCCCGTGCACACGGCAAAGCCACAGTTCCGTGGCCAGCCTGGCAGACCCACTGTGGAATAAACTGGGGTCAAGTTCTATTTTGCTCTTGGTGTATGAAATTTAAGAGTTAGAGAAATCGTGTAAAAAGTCAAAAGGATGTAAACTTTGCAAACAGCAGTCTCCCAGGGATTTGGCATTAGAACAAAAGTCACTTCCTTCGGTGCCCTTTTTTTACAACCCTGTTTTTCCTGTGAGGACAGAGCTACCTCAGAAAACCTCTGTCTGGGGGGTGTTCCGGGTAACTCAGGACCAACCGTTTATGCAGGGGGGCAAAGGGTCTCTTTGTACAGAATTCGGGGACTGCCTCTGGGAAATTTATTTTTTTTAAACACACACAATTGTGCCAAGTGATTTCAGCACGTATTTCTAGAAACTTCAGAGCATTGTGACAATCACAGTGCTTCCCTCAGTTCTGGAACAAGGGCGGCCCACTCTGAAGCAGCCCTCGGAAGACAAAAAGTTGAGGTCAACTCTGATGATTCCTGTGAAGCAGAATCCAGTTTAACAAGACAAAAAGGAGATCACTCCCAAACTCCAGAAAGCTACAGAAATGACAGCTATTTTAACAATTCCAAAATGAAAGGTGCTCCTGAGGGAAGAAACAGAACAATGGAAAAGTATTTATTAAAATAAGTGGTTTTCATGGGGCATTGCCCCCTAAAGGTCTCCCTCTACCCAAATCGTTCTCTTGTCTTGAGCCTGTCTTGCACCCCGCCCAGCTGTGAGCAGTGTCTGAGCTGTGGCTCTTTCCTTGCTTATAAGCCTCAGTGACCCCCTTCCCCACCCACCTACTCCCAGCGCTGGTCCCCTTCCTCTGGCTTCTCTGAGCTCCAAGACTCCATTCTCTCAGTGATCTTTCTAAAGGTTAGCATGAGCCCATTCCTCTCCTACTTAAAATTTGTGGCTGGCTCCAGATCCCCTACAGGATAAAATCGCACACAATTTGGCACGGAAGGCCTTCAGGATCTTTCTCCTGCCCCCTTTTCCCAGACTCCCCTGCTATCACACCCCATATGCATCCTTTGTTCCAGTTACATAGACTTCTCTACATTCTCACCCTGTCTTTAACAGGTGGTCTCTGTCCCACCCTCTTACTCACCGTGCCCCTAACTAGAATGTCATTCCTCTGAGTCCACAGACTATACTGAAGCTTCAAGACTCAGCTCGAATGTTCCATCCTCAAGGAAGCCCACCCAGAACTACCTTCTTTCTTTCTCTTCCTCCTTCTCTCTCTCCACACCCCAGATGCCATACACACACACACACACACACACACACACACGCACACACACACTTTCTCTCCATGCCCCCAGCTTCCTTCCCCAGCCACCCAAACATCACAGCTTTTTCCAGGGCTCAGCTCTGTCCTCTGTTCGTGCACCTGCTGCCACATAGACGGGAACCCTTCCTTGAGGACGGAGTCCACCCTGTTCTCATCTTTGTGTTCCCGGTTCTTAGCACAGTGCCTGGTGCCCAGTAGGTGCTTCATCATGTGGAAGAAATCTAGAATCCAGATCTTCCCCAGCCAGCAAGACCAGGCTCAAATTATGCCTTTCCTAAGTCTTCCCAGACACCCGACAGGAAACACTCCTGCCACCTTAGAACCCTTATCCTATGTTGTCTGTAAATTGTTATTCTCTCTGCCTAATTTTTTTTTTTTTTGTATTTTGTAGGATTGAAAAAATTTATCCTCTGACGCTATAATGTCCTTTCAGGAAGTAACACTTTTTACTCTCTCTTTCCCAACTAGCCTTTGGTTCTGTTTAGGAAATATTGTTGATTAATTAATTTGTCAACTGGTCCTTTAGGATATCAACACCAATCATGTTAAAGTCTCTTCATTTATAAAGAAAATGCAGCTAAAAGACTGACTTCATTTGTCCCCTGTTAAGAAGCCGAGCGTTTCTGCAAGATAAATGCTCTGTATTCAGAGGTTGCAGGGAAGCCACGGACTAATAGGATAAAAAGGCCTGGCCCTGTGCCCTGGCCACCTTCTCCATTGTCTGTCCTTCTGCTGGGCCCCTTCCCAGCCTGGGCTGTTTCCCTTCCCAGGGCCAAAGGATTCGGATTTACTCATTGAAGTCCTCGTTGATTTTTCTGGGGATAATCCTTTCAGTGTCTGCTTCTCCGCTGTCTCAACAGCACTTCGTCAACAAGGCTGGTAGCTCTCTACCCTACCGCAGCCCTGGGGCCCTAAGGGGGGCAATTCACACACATTGCTTCTTTCAAAGTGACCTTGGAGAAACTTTTTTTCTTTCTTTCTTTCTTTTTTTTTTAGTCTCACCGTTTCAGAAATTCTAAAATGCCGATCTGGGGAAGGAGAAGCATGTGTAGAAAACTCTCACATAGCTTCCACCTGCCACTTATATATCTTTATATGTCTTTATATCACCAGCTACCTGAGGAGTCTGTTTGCCTGGAGGCCTTAGGCCAGGATGGTGGTGTGCTAGACCGTAGGTGCTTCTGGGCTGCTGACTGGAACAGCATCAGAGTGGCCTCAGGGTTGGAGCGGGCCAATGGGAAAGCAGCTGGAGTCTCTCCTACCACTCTCCCTCCATCTCTACGACACTGTCTTATCCTCCATAGCCGTCCTGACACAAACTACCCCTCAAAGGCTTTGGTAGAGGGCCAAGTATTTGTTAGTTGATGGGAAGGGGTCTGGTTTCCATGTCAGACTGACATTGGTAAAGGCTCCCTCCCACAGCCTCTCTTGCCCATATTCTTCACATCCTTGGAATTGAGTGTTGGTGAGATAGGAGTCCAAATCCACACAGCTCTTCAGAGTCAAGCAGTGGCGAGGAGTTGGGAACAAGAGGGCAAGGCCTGGGACCATGTGCTGGATTGACAGACAGACATGGGTCCAGGACAGTCTGGGAAGGCCAATGTGACATAATTATGGTTAACCAAGAGTGGGCTCAACCTAGTCCAAGAATCCAGGAGCTTCTCCTAGGCAGTCAGCCAGGAGGCCAACAGCATCTTGAGGTTTCAACAGGTTCCAACCTCAAGCTAGGGGTCTAGGTCCTGGGAATGCTGAATTTTCAGGCAGGGGCTTGGTTAACACAGAATATTACAAAGCAGATTGATAACAAGGAATCAGGAGACTGAAGTTAAATCTTGCTCACTAGCTGCAGAACTGCCTTGGTGGGGGGCTGCAAGTGGAGAGCCTAGAGCCAGGCCTGGTGCCAGACCCGGGCAGAACTTGACTCTGCAGGTGGAGCCCTCCCTATTCTAGACAACAAGCACCAGAAGGACAAGGACCACACGTGGCTCGTTCTCCACTCTCTAAGTGCCTAACACATAGCAGGTGCCGAATAAATACTCATTGAGTGGATGACCCCTGCGTAAGTTGTTGGGGGAGAACAATGAGGATGCCGGGTACAGCCTTCTTCTATCAGAAGAGCAGAGTCAGTCTTTTTCCTGCAAGGAACACTGTTACCAGAGCTCTGTCTGGACCCTTCCAACTCTAGCCTCTGGACTTCTTTTAACAAACACGTATAATGCTTGCCACAGTCCAGTAAAATCAACTAACTTAATTCTCAAACAATTCTACGTGGTAGATACTTTTATTAGCCCCATTTTATGGATGCAGAAACAGAAGCACAGAGAAGTCAAGTAACTTGACCAAGGTTTCACAGTAACCAATAAATGATAGAGTCTGGGTATGAAACCAGGCATCCTGGCTCTAGAGCCTGTGCTCATGACTAGCCTCTAGGAGATCCAGACCCATCACTATCCGTGATTTGAGAGCTATGTAGCATTGATCTCTGTGACCTTCCAGAGGCCATTCACTACTTGTAAGCATCCTGGTAAGTCTGAGATGCTGGCAGTGGCTTCCAGATGTGGAAATGATTCCCACTGCCTTTGCATGTCTCTGAAATGCAAATGAGACACAGCTTGGTAAAGCATTGCCTTGTAGAACTCCTCCCTGGTCCTGGACTATGTCAGGGTCAGCTTCACCTGGCTGGTGGCTGTGCAGTCACACAGGTCTCTATGCTCAGAAGGACCTGCTTGGTTTAACGCTCTTCTGTCACCATCTTGGAATTCCTAATAATTTTTATATGTCTTTATATCAGGTGTTCTGGGATCATTATTTGCACTGAGCCCTGAAAATGATGTAGCTGGTCCAGCCTGTGTTTCTATATTGTTCATCAGATTCAACCAGATTTCCTTTCACTCACCCTCCCTTTCTTGCCTGCAGGAATCAGACTTTTACATCTGCATAAATTCAGGGCAACTGGGTGGCTCAGTCAGTTGTGCGTCCAACTCTCAATATTGGCTCAGATCATGATCTTGGGGTCTTGGGATTGAGCCATGTGTCGGGCTCTGCCCTGAGGGTGGAACATGCTTGAGATTCTCTCTCTCTCTCTCCTCCCCCCCCCCGTGCCCCTCCCCCTGCTCACATGCACTCACTGTCTCTCTCTCTCTGGTTCTCGCTCTCTCTCTAAATAAATAAATAAAATCTTAAAAAAATATTTCTGTAAATTCCTCACATTCTTAGGTGTTAAGAGAGCGTGCAGGCCAACTCCAGTTTTTAAGAGTGTCTTATCTTAATCTTCTTCCCCTGAAGCCAATTTGAATTTTTTTTCATAAGATCTTTTTTTTTTTAAGATTTTATTTATTTGACAGAGAGAGAGAGACAGCCAGCGAGAGAGGGAAGACAAGCAGGGGGAGTGGGAGAGGAAGAAGCAGGCTCCAAGCGGAAGAGCCCGACGTGGGGCTCGATCCCAAAATGCCGGGATTACGCCCTGAGCCAAAGGCAGGCGCTTAACGACTGTGCCACCCAGGCGCCCCTCATAAGATCTTTGACGCTGATACTCAGTCCATCCCTCCCACCTTCTCCTCAACCTGAGATCTTAATCTTTCAGCTCCCTACCCATCCTGGAGTGAGATAAAGGCAGTGAGGCTGAGGGGGGTTGTCAGCAGAGACGCCCCAATTAAAAGGGAACGTCCATAGTGTTACAAGATAAACTGAGGCATATTAAACTGTTCAGGAGTTTACTTAAACTAAGATTAATTTGGATTAGGCAGCACTAAACCAGAAGTGGTTAGGAGTGCTCCACCAACAGGAGGAAAGATTTATACGTAGAAAAGTAAAAAACAGAGAGAAAACTATTTGATTGGCCGTAGTTTAAAGCCTAGTGGGCTGTTTATAATTGGTTGTCCTTAGTGTTTTGATTTCATAACCTGGAGGCGTTTACAGACTTAGATTTTGGTTTGCTTTCATAGGCTGCCAGGGCATTAGAGCCACATAACTCTAATGGCCTCCTTGTTTAATTAATTTAACAGTAGTCTAGATTAAAAGAAATGTAAGAGACATGTTGACCAAATTCATGTGTGGACTTTGTTTAGATCCTGACTCAAATAAACCACTGTAAAAAGATACGTCTTAGATAATCAAGCAACATTGACTATGGACTGGGTACTAAACGGTATTGAGGAATCACGCTTTATTTTGCTGGGTGTGTAACAGGTATTGTGGTTATATAAGAAAATGCCTTTATTTCTTTTCAAGACGCATACTGAATTATTTAAGAGGGTTATAACATGGTATCTGGGATTTGCTTTAAAATGATTCAGGGGAAAAAAGGGTTGGAGAGGGAGGGAGATGAAACAACTATGGCAAAGTATTGAAGCTTGTTGAAGTTGGGGTTGAGGTTTCTTGTACTCTCTTCTTGGTTTATGTTTGAAAGTTGTCATAATAAATAGTTAAACATGAGAGAGAGGACAAGTGAGAGAGAGAGCACATAGACCACGTCACCAGAAGAGCAGAAGCAGGTGTTTACTGCTGTTCTCTTTCACTGGCTCAGGGGAATGTGATCTCTGAATGAGCTGTTTTTTAGGTGCGTAGACGATCTCAACTTGGCAACATCCTCTGAAACGTCATCTTCTAGAGCCAGTTCAGTGATAGTGGGAATGGTCCGCCCAGCCATCCTCGCTCTTCCTCTTGCCTGTCCCCTCTCGTGAGTAAGAGCTTATGAGGATACCAGCATAACTGGAGCTTCAGAGGCTCAAACTCAGGACCTTGATTTACTAGCCTCCTCCCCTAATTTCATCACATTCAAATCCTGTTCCTTCCCTGGGCCTCGTTCCCATGCTGCCTCTTCTGCGAAGCCTTCTGCGACCACCTGGCCCGGCCTGATCTCTTCGTCCTCATCTCCCACGGCAATGACAGTCCAGCACCTGGCGCTGCACCTTCTGTTTGGTCCTGAGTTGTTCTTGGATAATTTTGCGTGACCCATTCTTCTCTCCCCACCCGATTACAGTTTCCCCCGCCTTCCACCCCGACAGGGTTCAGGGTGCTCGGAACAGCTCTATTCCACATTGAGCAAATTGGAGGCCATTTGTGTGTGTGTTCATTCACTTATTCTCCACTACTGAGCAGCGACTATATGCTAGGCACGGTGCTAGATGCTGGGGATTCAACATTGAACAAGATAGACCTGGTCTCTGCCCAGGAGCACTTTCTGCTGAGAGGAGAGATGACATTAAATCAGTGCACAACAAAGTAATTCCTGACAGTGGCAGGGAGGGCCACGAAGGCAGGACCCATGGTGCTCCGAGGATGCAGAACAGGAGACCTGGGCTGGTCTGAGGAGTTAGGGAGGCTCCCCATAAGGAAGTGACTTTAGGAAAGGACTTGAAGGAAATGTAGTAATTAGCCTGGCAAGCAGGTGGGGAGGAGCATTCCAGGCAGAGGAAACAGCATAGGAGAGGCCCCTGGGGGAAGGAGTTTGGCATTCGGTTTCACTGATGTGCAGAAACAAAGATTGCACATAAGCATACGTCTTGAGCTTAGATGAATATCTAAGCGCATTGGAACTGGGTTCTTATTATCCTGTGAAGTAGATTATTGCAGTGATAGCCTCCCATGTGTTCTTGTCCCTGCGCGCAGGCCGCCGCAGGGTGATTCGAGCCCTCTCCCACAAGCAGCAGCGTCTACTTCTCTATCTGTTGGATCTGGGCTTGGCTGTATGACCTTATTTGACAAGTGGGACACTAGCAAACTTGACACCAAAGAGGTTCTTGCTGGTGGGAACTCTGCTCACCACGTGAGCAAGCCTGGTCCTGCCTCACTGAGGATGAGAGGCAATATATGGAAAGAGGCTCTGCTGAGGACTTCAGAGGGGAGGGGGGTGGGGGAATGGGATAGACTGGTGATGGGTGGTAAGGAGGGCCGTATTGCATGGTACACTGGGTGTTATACGCAACTAATGGAGCATCGAACTTTACATCGGAATCCGGGGATGTACTGTAAGGTGACTAACATAATATAATAAAAAATCATTAAAAAAAAAAAAAGAAAGAGTCTCTGGCCACACCCTTGGTCCAGCATTCCACTCGAGGCCTCCAGATATATAAGTGAGCCATCCCAGACCATCTAGTCCCAACCAAACCGGCTCGGACCAGAAGAACCACACAACCAACCCACAGAATCATGAATTATAATAAATATTTGTTATTTTAAGCCACTAAGTTTTGGGGTAGTTTGTTATGACACACTAACTGATACATCATCCTTACATCTCACGTCTTAGATACTCCTAGCAATCGTCTCCTACATTCAAAGTGTTTGTTAGGGGCACAATAATAATAACAATTCAAAAGGTTATAATCTAGTGGGGGAGATGTCTTACTTGTAAAAAGGTAAGTAACACTGCAGTTCAAAATGAGAAATGCTAAGTGAGTTCTATCAATAGTGCTAGGGGAATAAGGAGGAAGAAGTGGTCCCCAAGGCAGAGAAAATTTCTGTAGGAGCTGGAACTTCAACTTGGTCTTAAAGGGCACTGATTTAATCTTAGGTGACTGGAGAGGAACAGGGGGGTGGGATCTCTAAGACAGAAGAAGAATGCAAACAACATGTTCAGGAAACTGGTGAGCAGTCTGGCTTGGCCAGAGCATAAAGGAAATCAATGAGAGATAAAGTTGAAATGGGGGGAGGCCAGGCTATTTAGAGCTGGAAACCTGGGGTTAGAGCTGATAGATTTAGCAAATAAAAATACAGGGTGCTCAGCAATACTTGGGACATACTTATACTCAAAAATTACTTGTTGCTTATTTGAAGTTCAAATTTAACTGGAAGTTCCGGTTTTTATCTGGCCACTCTAGCTAGGGTGGGGCTTAACTGCCTAGAGAAGGAGATAAAATGAATGAGTAACACGGGCAGGGTATAAGGCAGTAGAGTGGGGTGGGGACCATGGCAAAATAGTAAAAGCATATTTATTTCACTGAGGGGATCAGCTCGACTTTGCTGCTGTCAATTGCTGCCATGTGAACATGCAGGTCCAACGTTTCCAACTCTTCCAATTTTCTCAAGAGAAGTTGAAACCGCATTTCTATGTGAAATCTCCTAATTCTTTAACATAAATGAATACTTCAATACTTAAAAAAATCTGTGTGGGCCAAGCACAACATGTCTGCCAGCTGTATCTAGTCTGAGGACCTCTGGTTTTCAACCTCTATTTTAAGTCTCAAATACCTAGATTTTTTTTTTACTGCAGTAATATATGCCTGTAAAAAATTCAAACACCAAAACATTAAGGTGAATGTGAAAGCTTTCCTGTCTCTCTTTTCCTCAAATCCTATTCCCTCCCCGCAAGGTAGCCCAGTCTGGGCACATACGCTAAGGATTTTGAACTTTATAATCTGGAAGCTGGGGCAAAGACAGAATCACAAATTCTAGGTACGTGTTCTAGTAGACCTTTTGTATCTATGCACAAAAAGGTGTGTGGGTAAGAAAATACGCACAAGAATGTTTATGGCTATGAAAAATTAAAAATGTCCTAATTTCCATTTTAGAGAACTATATAAATAAACTGTGATATATTCGTGACAAAATATAGCAGTTGAACTGGATGAACTAGATATTAATGTATGAACTGGACAGATTCTCAAAACCATCAGGTGAGTACATTACACAAAATTACTTTCTCTATTTATCTATTGATCTATCAATCAATTGATCTATCCAGGCCAAGTATAAAAACATGGACCAGATGGAAACCTGCCTGATTCCCTGCAATAATTTCCTATTGCTGCTCTAACTAATTGGCACAAACTAGTAACTTGAAAGGACTCTACTCTATTATCTTACAGTTCTCAAGGTCAAAAGTCTACATGGGTCAATAGGGCTGTGCTCCTTCTGGAGGCTCTGGGAGAGAATCCTTGCTTGTTCCAGTTCCCAGAAGCTGCCCATATTCCTTGGCTCTTGGCCACATCTCACCAACCTCTGCTTTCATCATCAGGTCGCTGACTCTGACACACCCTCTAATAAAGACACTTGTGATTTTTTGGGCTCAGACCAATAATCCAGAATAATCTCTCCATCTCAAAATCCTTCATTTAGTTACATCCGCAAATTCCCATTTCCCACGTAAGGAAACATATCCACAGTTCAGCACATGGATAGTTTTGGGGGGCCATTATTCAGTCATGATAGTGTTTATCTGAGGAGAAGGGGAAAATAGAATTGGGGAGACAAACTAAGAGAACTTCAACTTTGTCTGCCAAGTTTTATTTTTTTGCTTTAAACAAGTCTTTTGAGACAAATACATCAAATTGTAATTTTTCTGGTTATGGGTGGTAAGAGTTAGTTGCATTATTCCCTGTATATATGCTATTCCTTCTATTAATTTTTTTTCAAAATTACCAAAAAAAGAGAAAGGGCGTTAGGAAGCAAAGGTATTTTCTCCCACTTCATATCTATGAAAAGTGTGTTGTGCTACTGTGTGAAGCTATAAGGGAAGAATCAAGAAAGAAATCTAAGGAAGAAAGAAAGAGGAAGAAAAAAGGAAAAGGAAGGAAAGAAGGAAGGGAGGGAGGGAAGGAAGGCAGGCAGGAAGGAAGTAGGAAGGAAGAAGGCAGGAAGGCAAGAAGCAGGAAAGAAGGAAGGAAGGAAAGGAAAGAAGGAAGGATTTTAGACCAGATAGAAGGGGCCATAGAGAACAGCTAGGCCAGTGGTTGTCTAATAGCCCCAGGAAGGCATCGCCTGGGGCAGTACTTCAAGGAGCTGCTGGGACCAAGATTGGGGCCTTTAAAGACCCCCTCCTTCTACTCCACCCTTATCCCTCCCATCTCCCTTCAACCAAGGCACATCTGTTTTTATCTGATTTTTATGATGGTGTTTTACACAAGATATCATCATCTCAAAAGATGTTAAGTAAATACGTACTCTCACACACACACACACACACACACACACACACACATGCAAGAATACACACGCACATGCACACACATGCAGTTTGAAAACCACTATTCTACCTTTCATCATTGTGTGATTAGGGAGCTTGAATCTGGAAAAGATGAAGCGACTTAAGACTACATAAAAGGTGTTACTATCTCAGTAAATCTCCTTTATTCGTGAGTCAGAGACCAGGCTGTTGTAAACCCACAGAGGAAAGCCTTAAGATTTTCCAGTAACTGGAATTGTTTTATCTGAACACGTTTCCTGGAATCATGGATTCCTAGGACAGGGGTGTGGAGACAAGGAAGGAGGGGGTGTTTCTTGAGGAGGAAAGATCTTTTGTACATCCTCCCTGCTTCCAGAAGAATACAGAAATTGCTGAAAAGAGGGTTATTAGGAACGGAAGGATTAGTAATAAATCTTTAAATCTAAAATATAGTTTAAAAAAATCTGGCTCCCCAGAGCTCAAGTAGACATAGAGAGATATTTTCCCCCTGCCTCCTTTTCTTCTCTTACTTTTATGAAAATATATGCTTTCCTTATTCTGTCTTTCCAAGTCTGCTTTTTGTCTCTTTTGTTTTACTTTTTTATTTGTTATCTTTTATTTGAAGTGAAAGGGCAGGCCTGGAAGTCGTCCCTCCAGCGTGGGTGTGTGTGGTGGGGCCTCTATCCCAGAGGAAATTTTCTTTGCCAGTTGTGGAATGAAGGCTGTATAGAAGCTCAGAGGATCCACCAACAAGGAGGAGAGCAGAAGAGGCTACCAGTCAACCCGAGAACACCCGCTTGGCAATGTGCTATGCAGCACGGTGTGGAGAAAGCCTCCACTACTGGAGGCGGTCAATGTTGAGCTTCTGAAGAGATTTTCATCGGCACCTGTCAAGTAACTTGATTTCTGAGTGAAGAGTTGTATTAAGGTGTTGACCTCAAACCAGTTTGTACAGATTAGTTTTGGGTGTAGTTGAGAGAACTAGCAACTAACATTTTTTTGGGACCTGTAACTGTTGGGTGGCCGCCATTGTCCTGGGTATTTGCAGACTGTAGTGGGACATGTTGGTGGCCTACTCAATTTCCATTTCTCCCTTCCTTCCTTGCTAACCGAACTTCAGTTTTGTTCATCAATTCTTTCCTTTTGAGGGTCAGGGAAAGTTGACCCATCTCCAATTCCAAAGGTAGCTATTAACGAGCCTAAGCTAATTATGATATTTCCATTTCCCTTGACAATGACTGGCTTAGGAAAGGTCATGTGATACAATTCTGTCAGAAATCATCCTAACTGATGTTTATAGGTTAGTTAGGTATCCATCTCCTTTTTTCTTTTTTATGATTTTATTTATTTATTTGAGTGAGAGAGAGAGGGCACAGAGGGAGAGTAAGAAGGAGAGGCAGAGAGCCTGATGTGGGGTTTGGTCCCAGCACCCTGAGATCATGACCTGAGCCAAGGCAGACGCTTAACCAACTGAGCCACCCAAGCACCCCACTGTTTCCTTTTTTAAATGTTATAGGTTAAGAAATGCATTTAAGTTAATACAGTTTATAATCAGCTTAGCCCAAATTCAATCTAGTTCCAACTTGATGGAAGAAGATGGAACCAGACAGCACCCTGATGGCAATGGCAGAATTTTTTCACCAGTGTCTAGTACAGTGCTTGGCACATAGTGGCCACATTGAATAAATCAGCCCAGATCCCAGGTTTGTTTTATTACCCTATATTACTACGTTAGAAGTAACAGGTAACTTCTATTTCTTGCAGTACAGTAGGCCAGATATTCTTAAAAATCCCATCACTACTAAATACATAAATTATCTAAAACTATTTTTAAAATTTTAAACTTTTAAAATGTAGTGCTGAGCTGATATGCTTGTATGTGCGTACAGTGCACACACACACACACGCATACACACACACGCACAAAGAAAAACTGAGAGGCAAAAAATTTAAAGCAATAGCAAATTTAGAGAGGGAAGTGAACACTAAAGTCAGAAGCACCCTGAGGAAAATCTCTCAATTTCTAGCAACCACAGGGCCCACAGAAGCTGAAGGAAAAGCTGGGTGTCTAAAGGGCTGAACCACAGTGTGCATGGGGTACCTCCAAAGAGACTTAACAAAAGAATGGCTTTTGCTCCCGGTTTGAGAGAAAAAAAAAAATGTCTCCTTGAGATATGAGTCACCATAAACCAGCCCTCAACTCAGTTTGGGGTCTAGATTCACTCTACCTGCATATTCTGAAAACTTCCAATTGAGAATTTCATTTAAATGGATCCTGGGTAGATAGTGATTCTGAGTGCCTAGAAGAAGCAGGTGTAAGTCCTCTCTGGAGGAAGACACCACCCTCAGCCAGGCCCCAAAGTATTCCACCAGGTAAAGATCTAATAAATATAAACTCACGGTTTTCAGGAAAAAAATCACAAAACACACAAGGAAGTAAAATGCCATGAGTGAGAGTCAACAGAAGAATCAGGTTACAAAGACTTCAGATATTGGAATTATCAAAGTAGATTATAAATTAAATATTTAATATCAATGGAATAAAGGGAAAAAAATTCTTGGGGGTAGAAAAAGGGTAAGAGAATGAAGAGGATGTTACGCTTGTATTCTTTTTAAAAAAACATAGTTAACAAATACTAATTACTCAAATAATGCAAGGACATATGCATGTTTTAAAGATTCTAACCATGCAGAATGTAAGGAAATTTGAAATACGAAAAAGAATTTACTAAGTGTCTCCAATAGAAAGCTATGCACTGTTTCAGGCATACCCTTTGGGATGATTTGATTCTAGCCGTTCATTGCCTTTGATTTGTTTTACAGCTCTGCAGAGACCTGATAGCAAGGCAAAATAATGTTTGCCCATAGACACCTAAGCGAATTCAGGCCTGTGGAGGGACAACATCCCCCTTTCTTCACCCTAGAAAAACCAGTTTTGCATCCATTTACAAATTCTTTTCAATATTCCTGATCTATAAATGTGTTGTCCTTTGGATTCCTTTGAACCAGTTGTAACACCTGCCCAGTCCTCTCATGAATAACGAGTTTAAACAATCTTTAACATGTGTTCATTTGATATCTGAGTCATGATTTTTACCTTTTTAAAAAGTTGTCCTTACAACAAGAAGTACAGCAAGTAGAACAAAAAATGGAAAGTCTCCTTCCTCTTCAACACTTGGAAAACCAGGGGCACCTGGGTGGCGCAGTCGTTAAGCGTCTGCCTTCGGCTCAGGGCATGATCCCAGTGCTCTGGGATCGAGCCCCACATCAGGCTCCTCCCCTGGGAGCCTGCTTCTTCCTCTCCCACTCCGCCTGCTTGTGTTCCCTCTCTCACTGTCTGTCTCTATCTCTGCCAAATAAATAAATAAAATCTTTAAAAAAAAAACACTTGGAAAACCATTAATAACCTGGTAATCCTGGAGAGTGAGTTGGAGAAGAGGTGGTGACCAGTCACTCAGAGGGGGGCCCGTCCTTCCGGGCAGAGTGCACTACTGTCCTAGAGGCTGTTCCGAGAGTTAGATTTGCTCAGTTTTCTTTGGTGCAGGACTAACTGGGTTCAAGTCATGGCTCCACCACTCGAATCTGAGAGACTTGGGGCAAGGTTCCTCAAACTTTCTGTGTTCCAGTGTCCCTCTACGGAAAATGAGGCTAGTAATAAAACCTATCTGGTGGGGCTCTTGTAAAGATTAAATGAGTTAATGTTTGTAAATCACTTGAAATAGTGCCTGGCCCATTGGCAAAAGCAAGTCTTAGCTAACACTTTTTATTACTGTCTGCATAACTGAATGGTCCATTTCCAGGCAGATTTCAATCTAAAACACTATCACTGCTCCCCAATAAAGTAGTCTTTTCTTCATTTTTCTCTTGGCTATTCCTTTTCACCTTCTCACTCTTTCTGGTGAACTCCTGGAAACAAAACTGTATGGTGGGGAGACAGAGAGAGCAAAGAAGGAAGAGGTGAATGCCAGGACTCAGTGGGCTTGACTATCAGCACAGGAGCTGGCCTATCCTTGGCATCTGACTTGGGGTAGGAGAGAAAGGAAATTTGAAAATTTGGTTTGCTTCAAAATGATCTATCAACCTCAGCCCCATGGTTAGTGAGTTATTCCCACTAGTCAATTCAGTTTACCGGAGGCAAGGCATTTTCTCCAGAAGACTCCATTAAGATGTAGCCGGGCAAGTGGGGAAACCACATGGAGTAACGTCTGAGCCTGCAGCCTTTCGTGCTAGATTGTCTGTGTTGACGGCCTCAGTCTTCTGTTTTCCGGCTGTGGCGCCCTGTACGCTTTGCTAAAATTTACCTGATAGGGGAAACCTTTACCTGATAGGAATTTTCAGGAGGATTAAATGAGATGAGGCACAAAAAGTGCCCAGACCCGAAGCACTCAACAGTCCGATGGTGCACACAGTGTGGGTTCAGAGGATGCCTCTTTCAGCGGTCCTTGACCAGGCTTTCACACTGGAACCACCAGGAGTTTATTAAAATACAAGGGCACAGGCCTTGCACTGAATGGAACATGCTAGAGGCTGGGCAGACTTATTTTCCCAAGACAGGAGGGGTAACAAACAAGCCACGATTGTGCCCTGCCTTGGCTGGCACTGGTGCACCAGAATATTGTTATCTGTGGGGTGCCAAAAATCCTATAGGGCCAGGTGGTATGGGCTTTGAAGCCAGATAGGTCAGTCACTTGCTGGCTGTGTGACTTTGGGGAAGGCACTTCATCTCTCTGAGCCTCAATTTCCCTGTCTGTGTAGTAGAGATCATTATAGCTTTCTTTAAGCCTTTGGTGAGGATTAATTTAGGCCCAGCAGTGCCTTGTGGTCGGCCAATGTTAGCATCACTTGTCTTTTCAAGATGGAGCACCCATGCCCTCTGAGAAGATGGAAAACAGAGCTTCTGGGAGCATCCCTGGCAGTAATTGAGCTGTTCAGACATGGAGCTGACCTTTAGGCATTGAAGAAAACTGAATTTTCTGCAGGGGAAGAGATGCCACATTGTTGGTCAGAGTTCCTGGTGCGTGGGTGGGTCACTGAGGATTGGTACCGGCTCACAGGTACTGGTAGTAGGGGAGCTGGGTGGGGCAGCGACAGGCAGTGGGGAAAGGTTCATTGGCTTCTTCCTTACTAAAAATAAGCTCCTGTCCATTTCCAGAAGCAAGGAGCCTTCATATTAGGTACTCCCTCCCTGTGGAACATCCCTTCTGGGCTGAGCCCTACTGAAGATAGGGGAGAGCTCTGTGGTTGTTGTTGGTGATGGTTGGTTGGTGTTCCCTTCAACCCAATCAGGGAGAGTCCCTGTGATGTCTCCCTCCATTCACTCCCTAAGTTACAGTCTTGTCATGAGATGATCTCATTCTCAGCATTGAATGCACAAACAGATTCGCACACATTATGACACAAAACCAGTAATACAGAGCCAGAAGAAAAGTTCTGAGGCTTCTTTGGCCTCATGGAGATGAAAGTCCAAGCAATCCTCCCCTCCTTATTTCCCAGATGCCACCCCAACACCCCTGCAGTAGTTCCCCATCTGTCCAGGCAAGGAGGAAGTCCTCGAAGGGGAAATCTCCCCCACTGCTCTTGGCATCAGCCAGCTCAAGATATGGCCAGTCTTTACCAACATCTTTCTCGCCACAGGACATTCTAACAGGGGATATTGGGAATGGGGATGGGGCGAGGGGAGCTCGGAAGTCTGTTTCAGGTTCTTTGCTGTTATCTCTTTGTTATTCACATTATGACTTTTTTTTTTTTTTTTTTTCTTTGGGCTCTTGTTGGTATTTTGCCTTTATTCTGATCATTGATGCCTCTTGTCCTGTTTCCAAGAGCACACATACCCCATCTCTGTGTCAGATGTGCAGCAGAAACATCCAGGAACCCCTACTAGAATGTGAGCTTCTCACCTGCTTTATTCCTCTTCATATCCCCAGCACTTAGCATAGTACCCTGTACCAAGATGGTCTTCGGTCATGGGTGCTGAACCAGTGGCTTGTTACTGCACTGGAAGCAAGACTCGCTTAGAGAGGGGCAGCTCTGTTAAGGTTTCTCTAGGTAGCTCTGTCCATCTCTGGTAGCTCTGTCCATCTCTGGCTTAACTGGGCAGGCGACAAATAAGAGGTGGTTTCCAGCTTGAAACCATGGTTTCCATGACCTCCAGCTTCTCCCCCAGGCAATGCGAAACACTTAGGATTTGGAACCTGAAACCTAAATTCAAGAGACAGACTTTCCACTTACTAACTGCATGACCCTTGGGCAATTTTCTTAAGCCCTCTGATCTTCAGTTTGTTTACTTACTTGTTTCCAGGAAAATATAATAAGATTTTTCTTTCCTGCTTCATAATCAGAGAGGTGACAATCACACAAATAACGTTTATGAAAATGCTCTATCAAAAAGTATATGGGGGCAACTGGATGGCTCAGTTGGTTGAGTGTCTAACTTTTGATCTCAGCTCAGGTCGTGATCTCAGGGTCATGAGTCTGAGCCCCACGTGGGGTGTGGAGCCTATGCATATAAAAATATAAATATAAGGAGTATATAGGGGCGCCTGGGTGGCACAGCGGTTAAGCGTCTGCCTTCGGCTCAGGGCGTGATCCCGGCGTTGTGGGATCGAGCCCCACATCAGGCTCCTCTGCTATGAGCCTGCTTCTTCCTCTCCCACTCCCCCTGCTTGTGTTCTCTCTCTCACTGGCTGTTTCTATCTCTGTCGAATAAATAAATAAAATCTTAAAAAAAAAAGAAGTATATAAATGACAACTGTTATTCTTTATAAAGTGATTTTGCTAGTGTGTTCCCAGTGTCATGGTTCAAAGTATCAGAAGCCCATTATACGTCAGGGGTTTCAATAAGTACCTAACAGAGAGGTGAAAAGAGCACTATGAAGATGCCCAAAGAAATGAGCCATTCACAGACCGCACCCAGTCTGGGGGTGCCCTGGATCTTTCTGTTGCTAAAGCACCTCATAGCCTTTCATCTGTGGAGTCTGAAGCTGTAAATAACACCCAAATCATTCTCATTTTGCTTCAGGACACCCCCAGGCTGATTCTGTGAATGGCTCCTTTCTTCACACCAGTGCTGGCCACCATCTCTGGGAATACAGACCTTCCTTGACTTAGGATGGGGTTACACCCCAATAAACCCATCATAAGTTGAAAACGTCGTAAGTCAAAAATGCATTTAATATATACCTAACCTACTGGACATCATCACTTAGTCTAGCCTACCTTAAACATGCCCAGAACATTTCCATGAACCTATAGTTGGACAACATCATCTAACACAAAGCCTATTTTATAATAAAGTGATGAACAGCTCATGTAATTGAATTCTGTAGTGAAAGTGAATAACAGCATGGTTGTGTGGGTACGGGAGGGTTCTAAGTGTACCAGTTGTTTACTCTCGTGATTGTGGCTGATGTCAACATCACGAGAGTATCATACCGAATATTGCTAGCCTGGGGAAAAGATCAAAATTCCAAGTATGATTTCTACTGAATGCTTATTGCTTTCTCGTCATCATAAGGTTGAAAAATCCTAAGTTCGACCATCTTAAATCGAGGACCATCTGCATTGAGAAATAACCAAGTATAATGTCTGCAGAAGCCGCATACGGATCATAGACACTGATTTCAGGTATCGGTGTTCATTCTAACAGTACAGATCACACTAGGGAAAATTAACAGACGAAGAAGATTTTTGATATTTTCCTCCTCTCCCACTTCAAATCAGGTGTTATAGACATTCCAGCCCCTCCACTGATAGCCAGCCCTGCCGATTCCTGGCATTCACCTCCTCCTTCTTTGCTCTGTGTGTCGTCTCCTCATACAGTTTTGCTCCCACGAGTCCACAGAGGCCACCCAGAAACAGTGGCTGAGGGAAAAGGAATAGCAAAGAGAAAAATTAAGAAACTGCCACTTTTATTAGGAAGCAGTGCGCTGTTTTAGATCAAAATTTGTCTGAAAATAGACCATTCAGTCATGCAGACAATAATAAATTACATGTAAACACCAAACACTCAGGCACATCTTATAAACATGTCAATCAACGTTCGGGTGACCCATGTATATTTGGAGATGGTGTGAGGAGACCGTAAGCATAGCCTTCATGGTTAAGAACTTGGGATTGAGCACTAGCTCTGCTGATGACTAGTTCCATGACCTTTTCTATGATTCCGTTTCCTCCTCTATAAAATGGGAATAATATAGCACTTGCGTCATGGACCGTTGCGAGGACGGAGTGAGCACAACAGACTCTCCTTTATAGCGGCCTGGAGGGAAACAGTGACCCTAATCAGACCTGTTTCTCTTCTCTGCTTTCCTCTCCCCTTGTCCGAGACTTATCTTCTCCACTCTCACAGGAGCACCTGATTCAATGCAGACTCCTCCTCCTTCAAGGCATCTAGCCCAGAGGACTTGCCCTCCCCTCCTTATACGGGGGGAGCTATGTTCTTGGCTTTGAGACACGTTCTTAAATTGTCTTCTGCAGTTGCAAGTGACTCAGTCATTGCTTAGAGATTTAATTAACCAGCAATAAGAGGCTTGAAACAGACAAACCTCTGGGGACTTTTGCTCTTCTTTGGTTGGCTGTGAGAAGGGTACAAATGGAACAACAAGGAAACTTCCAGAATTTCACTGTCCAATATGGTAGCCACAGTAGCTATTGAGCACTTGAAATGTGATTGTCCAAATTAAGACGTGCTCTAAGTATAAAATACATACCAGATTTTGAAGATTTGTATGAAAAAAATGTAAACTTCTCAATAATTTTTTATCTTTATTACAAGTTGAAATGATAATATTTTTGATATATTGGCTTTACTTATTTTAATGTGGCTACTAGACAACTTAAAATTACCTATGGGGCTGTTGGGTGGTGCTGTTCATGACTTAATAACGACTAATAACAGGCCAACATTTTTAAAAAGTGACTTTAACATAGATCTCCTTTTACCTTTGTGAAGTAGATATTATTAGAACAAATTCTCAGATAAGGGCAACAAGACCACAATCCATTCTGTTCGGACCATCAGTAGACTTGCTTGGTTGGAGCAGATCTAAGCTGGAGGATAATCAGATGGAAGAACACTGACTTGGGAATCAAACCTGGCTTCTCATCCTTCCTATAGCATTAAATAGCTGTGTGACTTCCACCAAATTACTGCCCCTCTCTGGACATCAGGTTTTACTTAAAAAATAAAGAGATTGGCTAAATGACAATTTAAGAGTGGGAAACTAATCGCCTATGGGCCACGTCTAGCCACAGATTTGTTTGTGTGTTTTGGCCAACACAGTGTTACAGAATTTATTTACATACTCTTAGGTAGGGATCAGGTGGTCCTACTGACTGGGGCTCTGACCATTCCCCTTGGACTCACACTCCACCACTTCACACACTTTCATTGCCTGCCTCCAAACCCAGGAGGCATTTGAGTTTGCAACCCTTGGCTGTAAATTGTTTTGGTTTTTTTTTTTTTTTAAGATTTTACTTAGAGAGAGAGAGAGAGAGAAAGAGAGAGAGAGAGCGCCTACGCATGCACATGCAGGCATGGGCAAGCTCAGGGTGGGGGTGGAAGGAGGTGGGCAGAGGGAGAGGAAGAGAGAGAAATCCAACCAGACTCTGCATTGAGGATGGAACCTGAAGTGGGACTCGATCCCACGACACTGGGACTACGACCCAAGTTGAAATCAAGAGTCAGACACTTAACCAACTGAGCCATCCAGGCTTCCCTTACCGGCCAATTTTAAACTCCTGGAGGAAGGACTCCATGAAAGGACTGCTAACTTTTTCTCCTGTCCATGCTAATGCCAACCATTGTTAAAGCTGGGTGACCTTAAGTAGTGGTCACCAGTCTACTCTAGGCCAAAGTTTGATCTCTCCTGCTAGTTTTTTTTTTTTCCAATGATGTTACCATCTTGAATTTCTAACAAAAACAGCATTATATCCTCCTGTAGAATCATAAATATTAACCTAGAAGGAAACTTAAAAGTAATCTATTCAGGGCAAACCTTTCATTTTACAGAGGAGGAAACCAAAAGAAATTAAAGGCATATAGTGCTTTTATAATTGCATGTGTCAATGACTTTCTTATCTGTCTTGGCAAATAAGATAAAAAATAAGATAAAATATAACTACCATTAATTAAAATGTTACACAATTCCTTCACATGAAATCCAGGTAGAATTTTCTCCTCCTTCTCCTTCTTCTTTTTTAAATAAACATTCAGTGGGATGGCTGGCTAGGAAAAGAAATTGTCCTCTAGAACTGCTTCCCTTCCCTTGGGATTATGCTATATAAAACTTGCAACCAAAAAATAGGTAAATGCAACCCATGAAATGCAAGTAAATAGCTAAAGGATTTTAAAGCCCTGAAAGAAGCCTTTTTGCAGGAATAATAGCAATTTGGATGTGAGCTACTGCTTTTGCATATTAAACACAAGTTTTTGTCTCTTTCACCTCAGTAGTGAGAAAGCAAAATCTGATTTGATGGAGGATTAGGAAAAGACCATCAATAAAAGGGTATGTTGTTTCCTGAGGGACAATCTTCCTAATGGCATTCTGCCCAGAAGCCCTTTCTTCTTGGCTGACCCACGTGACCAGGATCCGTTGAGTAACCAGACTGAGACCCGAGAGGGTCAGGAGAGACCACAAAGTTGATCAATGCCTCCAGGGTCCAGACTCGAGCCAGTCCTGACTCTGAGGCCAGACTGGTCAGTGTTGCTGTTGAATAAACACAGTCGTGGAAACTACATGTGATCTCTGTATGGAGAAGCTCAAAGTCAGCAATGGAAGAAATCCTCCCCAAGCTTAGCTAGTCACAGGCACCCCAGAAGTGTCTGAAGTTACGATCACCTCTCAATACTACTCCCGGGCATCTCTTGCCAGGAGAGAAGTCTAATCTTGGGTACATGGCTGGATTTAGGCAAAGAATAGCTCCTTGTATTTTTCCCCAAACACATCACAAATCATGACCATGACCTCTACCCTCAGGAAGCCAGTGTCCCAAAAGGGCAAAAGACAGATCTGTTTTTTTGCCCACAAAAATATCAACAGGTAAATGCTAGAGGTTGCCTTAAGGATTTGAGGAGAGGTGGAAACAAAACACAGCTTTTGCAAAAGCCAATCCAACCAACCCAAGTTCAGGAAAAGACAAAAATTAATAGTAAAATGGTTTGGGGAGATAAAGATCTTCTCAACGCTCCCTGCCCTCTTCTCCTTTGTTTAGATACTTTTCTCCAGCAGCAGGTCCTTAGTCGGCCATTTCTCCAACAACGTACCTGTCTTTCAAGGTGCCTCAGGAACCCCACTTCTCCTAAGAAGCTTTCTCAAAGCCTCCAACCCACAGAATTTCTGCCTTTACTTTCTGTACTGTTCGTTTGTCACTTGAATATGGCCTTGAGGTGCTTTTTACTATATTTATACACGTGCACCTCATCTTCCTGACCTGACTGTAGACCCTTCACAGCCTGGGTGAAGTGTGAGTGATGGGTCTAGCTGAGCTGAGCACAGAGCTCTCAAGAGGAGACCAGCTCAACAGGCTCTCTATCAGCCATGGCCTGGGGCCGGCCTGCTTCCCCTTCCCAGCATGCCCTGGGACACGGCACTTCACTGGCTCCACACCTGGTTCCACACCTGGTTCCCTTCTTCGTGGCCAGACAGGAACCACATTCATCTGTCCTGCTTTTTCCCTCACCAGAAGGCCAAAAAAAATAGATGTTTATCTTTTTATTCAAGAGATAAGTTATCAGGGAAACAAAGTATTATCAGCCATTTAGGGAGGTTTATAATAGCAATTACCATTATCCAGATTACTAAGATTTTCTTAGAAAACCAAACCTTTTTCTGCTGAACAGAGCTAGACCATTAAGAAAGAAACAAACAAACATACAAACAAAAAACCATGAAACAAAGAAAAACCTTCCATACCTTTCTTCTGGAGGTGTTACTGGGCATCTGATGACTTAAAACAAAACAAAACCAAACAAAACTAACAAACTGTGTCTACCTTGTGTTTATACAGTCCACGAGTTAAGTGTAGGTAGGTTCATAAAACGAGCATTAACAATAAAAATATAGTCTGGGCGGGGGCACCTGGGTGGCTCCGTTGGTTAAGCGTCTGCCTCTTGGTTTCAGCTCAGGTCGTGATCTCAGGGTCCTGGAATTGAGCCCTACATTGGGCTCTGTGCTCAGCTCAGAGTCTGCTTGAAATTCTTTCCCTCTCCCTCCGCTCTGCTCCTTCCCTTGCTTTCACTCTCTTTCTCTCACAAACAAACAAACAAACAAACAAACAAACTCTTTTAAAAAAAGATACAGTCCAGGCTGAACTGTATGCTTAAATGGTTAAGGTGGTAAATTTTTCGTTACGTGCATTTTTACAATTAAGATGGGTGAAGCTCTTTCAGCCTAACTGAAGGGCAAGGGCAATCGGTAAGCCTGCAATACCACAAGTTAGGTAAGGAGGGAGAATAACCATTAAAATTAACTATGATATAAAGTTAGGCATTTGTTAGGAAATGAAATTGTGCTTGAAATTCCAATGGGAGTGAATGCATAACTAAGTGCTAGATTCATGAGATGTCTGTTTTTATTTATAATTTTCTGCCTCTGAAAAAGAAAATGAGGTGGAACCGAGAACAATAATATTACACAGTTGAATATGTGACTTCATTCTTTTCCCCCTAAGTTAAAAGTCAGAACGTGCCAAGAACATAAAATTCCAGCCAGACAAATGAGGTAAGGAACAAAGGAAGGAAATGGTCACTCGGACCGGTGTCTTTGATGGGCACATCTGCAGAGAAAGTTGAAGAACCCTCCCTGCTCAAGGCACTCTTTAAAATGCTTCCCCATTGTTGCAGCATCTCTCAAACATATCTGACTTTGGAACACTTTTTATACATGAATTATTGAGAAAAATACCAGTAGGAGCTCCTGAATGACATCATAATAATAATAGCCAGCTTTTGCTGATACTCACATGCCAACACTGTTCTAAGCACTTTATATATACTGACCCTGGGGTGCCTGGGTGGTACAGTCGGTTAGGCGTCTGACTGTTGGTTTTGGCTCAGGTTGTGATCTCAGGGTCCTGGGATCAAACCCTGTGATGGTCACCGCTCTCAGCGCAGAGTCTGCTTGTCTCCCTCTCCCTGTGCCCCCCCCCCCCCCCTTTGCGCTCTCCCTCTCTCTCTAAAATAAATAAATAAATCTTATATATACTGACATTTATCCTTAAAGCAACTTGCAAGGTAGGTATTGTTAATGTCTCCCATTTTACAGATGAGGGAACAGAGGCACAGACTGGCATGGAGTAAATTTTTCAAGGTCTCAGATCATGTCAGGATTTGAATCAAGGTGGTTTGACTCTAAAGCCTGTATGGGCCCTAGCCACTGTTGAGGACTAAATGACTGTGTCCACCATCCCCAAAATTTGTATGTTGAAGCTCCAACCCCAATGTGATGGTATTTGGAGATGGAGTCTTTGGGAGGCAAAGGTTTAGATGAAGTCATGAGAGCTGGGTCACCATGATGGGATTGGCACCCTTATTAAAAGAAGACGTAAGAGAACTGTCTCTGTCTCTATCTGTCTTTTTCTGTCTGTCTCTCTCTTCTTTGTGTGCACAAAGAAGAGGTCACGTAAGTACACAGTAAGATGGAGGCCGACTACAAGCCAAGAAAAGAGGCCTCAGAATGAAACCACCCTCGCCAGCACCTTGATCTTGGACTTCCAGCTCCAGAGCTATGGGAAATGAATTTGTGTTGTAGAAGGCACTAGTTGATGGTACTTGTTACTGCGGCCCAAGAAGACTAAGACAACCGCTGTACCACATGCTCCTTCTGCTCAGCCCAGGATTGTAGGGAATGGGTGTGTAAATGTTTAGGCCACAATGAACGCTAACTAGCATTACAATGAATACTGAAATACTACACAAGATGCCTCACTGGAGATGATTGTTGATTGGTGAGCGTGTCTACCTCCCCTAAGCTCCCACTGAGTGCAGGCATGTAATGCCTTGCCTGCCCATAGGGCTTGCTTGGACACACCATTTCTAAAGGCAAGCGGACATCGTAGGGTAAAAAAACCATTCAAATACGTTCAATATCTTTAAAAACATGAACATTTACTTTTAGAACACTTCTAGATTGACATAAAAATTGCAAAGATATTACTGAGAGTTCCAGTGTACCCCGTGCTCAGTTTCTCCTATTGTTACCATATCACACTAGTAGGGTACCTTTGTTACAATTACTGAACCAATATTGACACCTTAGTATTAACTAATATCTATTCTTCATTCAGAGTTTCTTAGTTTTTATCAAATGTCCTTTTTGCATACCAGGATCTCTCTAGGATGCCACATTACATTTACTTGTCATGTCCTGAGGCTCCTCTTGGTTATGACAGTTTTCTAGACTTTCCTGTTTTTGATGACCTTCACAGTTTTGAGGCATAAGGGTCAGGTATTTTGTAGAATGCTCCTCTTTTGAGATTTGCCAGATGTTTTTCTCATGATTAGGAGGGTTATAGGTTTTCAGGAGAAGGACCACAGAGGTAAAGTACCATTTTCGCCACATTATATCAAGGGTACATACTAACAACATGACTTCATCTCTGTTGATGCTGACCTTGATCACATGAGGTCGCTTGTCAGATTTCTCCACTGTAAAGTTACTCCCTCTGCCCCTTTCCATACTCTACTCACTGGAGGAAAGTCACTATGCACAGCCCACACTGAAGGAGTAGGGAGTTATGCTTGCCCTCCTTGAGAGTGGGGTGTGCCTACATAAATTATTTGGAATTCTTCTGCACAGGAGACTTGTCTCTCTCCCCCCACTTATTTATTTATTCACATCTTTGGTCTTCTTCCTCTTCTTCTTCCTCCTGCTTCTCTATTTCTCCTTCTTCTCATCCTCTTCCTCTGACATTATTTTTTAAAGGACTTTCAGATTTATAGCAAAATTGAGCAGAAAGTTGCAGAGAGTTCCCACAAACCCCTTACCCCGCATATGCACAGTCTCTGCACTATCAATATTCTGCAGCAGAGTGCTACGGTGTCACATCATTAGCACCCAAAGTCCCTACTTTATATTGGGGTTCATTCTTGGTGTTGTACACCCTATGGGTTTTGACAAATGTATAATGACCTATATCCACTATTGTAGACCTATACAGAGTATTTTCACTGTCCTAAAAATTCCCTTGCTCTATTTATCCCTTTCCCCCCAAACCCTGGCAACCACCAATCTTTCTCCTGTCTCCATAGTTTTGCCTTTTCCAGAATGTCATATAACTGGAATCGTACAGTATGTAGCCTCCAAATTGACTCCTTTCACTTATGCATTTAAGATTTTTAAATGTCTTTTTATGGCTTGATAGCTCATTTCTTTTCAGTGCTGAATCATATTCCATTGTCTGATGGACCACAGTTTATTCATCCATTCACCTGCTGAAGGACATCTTGGTTGCTTCCAAGTTTTGGAAATTATGAATAAAGTTGCCATGAGCATCTGTGTGCAGGTTTTTGTGTGGATATAAATTTTCAATTCATTTGGATAAATGCCAAGGAGTGCAATGGCTGGATCATATGGTAAGAGTATATTTAGTTTTTAAGAAATTGCCAAACTGTCTCCCAAAGTGACAAATTCATAATTCTCTACTGACCTATGATGCTGCACATCTTTACGTATGCTTACTTGTCACCTTCTTTAGTGAAGTGCACGCTCACATTTTTTACTCAGTTTAAAAATTGGGTTGTTTGTTTTCTTATTGTTGAGTTTCTCTTTGTGTATTGTGGAAAACAGTCCTTGATCAGATGTGTCTTCTGCAAGTATTTTCTCCCAGTCTGTGGCTTGTCTTATCCTCTTGACACTGTCTCTTGCAGAAGTTTTTAATTGCGATGAAGTCCAGCTCCTCAGTTATTTCTTTCATCAGTTGTGCCTTTGGTGTTGCATTTAAAAAGCCATCGAAATACCCAAGGTCATCCAGGTTTTCCCTTATGTTATCCTCTAGGGGTATTACAGTTTTGAGTTTTACTTTTAGTTTTATGATATTTTTGTGGAAAGTTTAAGGTCGGTGTCTAAATTAACTTTTTTCACACGTAGATTCATAGTTGTCCTACAGAATATCATATATATATATATATATATATATATTTAAAGAAATTTTATAAGAAAAATATTGGTCACATCCTAGCAAGCTCTCAAGGCATGCAGATGGCTGCAGGGCAGTTTGAGAAATGTTGATCTTCTCAATAAAGAGCTTCCATAGTCTGGTTCCTCCCATTGCTGCAGACTTGGCCCTTGGAACTTTCCATCTACATTCAGTCCTCCAGCCAGACTGAGCTACAGGTTGCCCTTGTGCACCTTGTTTCCACCAAAATTGTTCCTTCTAAAAACCCCTTCATCTCAGAAGTTCCAGCTTTCATGTTAGAAACATCCCTGGCTGAAATAATCTCCTTTTCCTCTGGGCTAAAGGATTCTCTACTTATACTTCTGTTGATGGTTGGTTCTTGTTCTGTTTTTGCTCTACCTTCAAGAACCCATATTTTGCTCTATAACACTCTTTTTCAGCTTCTGAAGCATATTTCCTCTCTTTATCACCAACTAGGTAGGTGGGCTACAAGCAGATCCATTCAGGGACAGTCCTATCCTGCCTGGGGACCAGTTATTGTGAGGATGGTCATTTGGCTTTTCCTTGCTTTGTGTATTTCAGGTACAACAAAAACATTTGTGACACGCAGGCAAAAGCACACATGAATCCCAAATACATATATCTAAATATTTAAGTTACGAATCGAGAGAATAAACTTTTAAGTAAAGTATGTTTTATTCTCCTACCTTGACAAAGATACCTTTATAATGACGTGGAAAGACAATTTCAAATTCAGAATGCTTGAACTCCTTAGAGTTCTGCATCGGACGGGGGTGGCCCAGGGAATGATGACTCCTGTCTCCCCCCACCATCCCATCTGTCCCTGCTTCTCCTCCTGTTCCTGGCTTGCTCTCAGGCACCTCAGGTGTAAGCCTGTGCATACTCCAGCCTCCAACCCAAACCCAGCAATCAGCTGCTCCAAGGCCACCTTTCAGGTGATCTCACCCTGGCAGGGAGGTGGGCCCCAGGAGGAAGGGCCTGGGGAAAGTCACACACACTCCCTGGAGTCAGGATCAGGCAGGGCAATTTGTGCAAAGGATTCTGGTATAGCAATTACCTGGAGCATGGTCTAAAAGGGGAGGCGGGCTCTGGGTGGTCCTATCTCCTTGGCCCTGAGGACTCCTTATTTAGTGAAGAGAGATGCAACTGGAGGAAGCATGTTTCTCAGACATGAACGTGCATGGGCATCACCTGGGATCTTATTTAGTAGGTCTGGGCAGGGCCTGAGAGTCTGCATTTCTAAAAACTCCTAGGGGTGGGGCACCTGGGTGGCTCAGTCGTTAAGCATCTGCCTTCGGCTCAGGGTGTGATCCCAGCATTCTCGGATCGAGCCCCACATCGGGCTCCCTGCTCTGCTGGGAGCCTGCTTCTTCCTTTCCCACTCCTCCTGCTTGTGTTCCCTCTCTCGCTGGCTGTCTCTCTCTCTCTCTGCCAAATAAATAAATAAAATCTTTAAAAAAATAAAATAAATAAATAAATAAATAAAAACTCCTAGGGGATGCCAATCCTCCCGGTACAGGACCGTACCTTGAATAGGAGAGCTCTAAAGCATAGACCCGAGGCAGGGGTCCCTCTTGCCTGGGCAGACTGATACCTTTAGGGAAACAGGATGTATTTTATAATAATCTAATCATTGCCATGGATAAGCTACCAATGGAACTTAGTACACATTTAGGGTACACAAAAATAATGTATGCATAATACAGATTTGAATGTAGCATCAAGCCCACACCTGGGAAGTTCTTCTGTCTAGGATGACCAGGTGTCACAACAGGTGAGCACCACAGCTTTCAGTTCTAGCAGTTGTTGTTTTCTTGACCTTCTTGCACACTCGAGCCCTTCCTGCGTGTGGCTCCCCCTGTGGCACTCACTGACTAATTCCTGACATGCCTGTTAGGACTTCCATTGTGTCTTCTGACACCCTTCTTTACCAATGCATTTTCTTACTCTTCCTCATCCTTTATTCTTCTCATCTGCTTCCCCACACTCTCAAAGCATTTCTTCTGGCACTTTCTCCAGCAGACTAGCCACTTCTCCAGGTCTTTTTGCTCTTTGCCCTCAGCCCTCAAGCCCACACTGCTGGTCCTGCAGCTGCTGCCTCCTGCTCACACGGTCTTGAGGCTCTCACCTTTCCTGATGCTGGAAAGCACCCTCCCTGAGGCCTGCCTTCTGTAATGTGGAGGCATCGTCGGCCAATTCCATGCAGCAAGAGAAGCTATTTATGCCTTTCGGAAATCTCATCATTGGGGCAGGAAGTGACCAATTTCCTGGCAAAGAATTCCCAAGAACATCTTCCCAGAGGGGAAAAAAGAGAAAACATATCTCTGACGTACACAGATGGTTTCCGTACTTGTAACTGGCTCTGCCCCAGCCCGGTGATATGGCTCAAGGCTGAAGTGCTCCTGCTGGTGACAGAAGCCCACCTCATGTGACCTATCCAGGCTTGCGGCCTTGGATGTGGCAGGTGTATAGCCTCGCCTGGATCAAGTTGAACTTCCTGGGGCTGGAACCCTGTTTCCTATTTACTCTCTCTGCTCCTCTTGATATTTTCATGGGGCGCTGCCAAATGTTGGTTAATGCCTAAAGTTAATTTTTTGCTACAGCTGAGGATTCAGCATACGTCAGAATGCTGAGTCAAGCAGATCGTGGACGGGGTACGGAGAGGGATGCAAACTTTTCTTTTAGAAAGAGGAACCATATAACATGGAGCCAGAAACTACCCTCCCACCCTTCTCCAAGAAAAACCAAAACCCAAAACAATCTATGGTATTGACTGGAACATATGAGAACTTCATCTTGGGATTATGTGAGAGATGGCAATAAACAGGCTCTTTTCAACCAGTGACATGATGATGTAAAGGGACCAAAGTGTCAAGAATGAGTGCTCTGTCTGTGGTTGCTGGAGAAGCTGTGAGGGCTTGTTATGCTCTAGCAATGACCAAAGGTAAAATCACTGCTGACTTTGGTGTCATATTGAGTCTTAATAATATTTTTTTCCCAAATATTTCACTCCAAATGCTAGTAGTCAAAGACAGGCCTCCAGCTGAAAAAGACTAAGAACCACCACACCACTACCATAAAGACTCAACAGGACTAGCCCCAAGGGCAAATTGAAACAGGAGTTTTGGTCTTCAGGGTATAATTTCCTCTTCCTGCTGCAACCTTCTTGCCCACAATTGCTGGCTTCATGGCAACACGGAAAACTTACTGGTCAAAGAGTTCTTTCTCCTAGGATTGGTAGTTTCAAGGTATAATCTAATCAATCTAATTAACTAATCCATGCTAACATGCAAATGACATTGGGCCCTCCCCTCCATTCACTATTCATTTTCATGGCGGTCTCAGAAGACCCTATCCCTCTAGTGCCTGTGAAGGTAGAAGACTGACACATGAGGAAATTTTGTTGGGGCAGATCCTTCTGCACAGGTGTGATTTGGGACCTTCTTGGTCTATCCTGGTATGCTGGCTATTCTCTCTATACAAGCGGTGCTCACTGCAGCTATATGCCTGATGGGCTGGCGGATGGACAGACTTTTCTGGATGACAAACGAAGGTCCAAGGTTGTTTTTCTTAGTGGTGTCCTTTAGGATGGTGTTCAGAAAGGTTGTCTTGGAAGGGTGTCTGGTATAGCCATGATTCACACCATAACTCCTTTTCCATTTGAGAGCCTGAAGTTTGGCCCTAGCTGAACCAAGCGGCTTTCCCTCCTCCAAATCAGGAGGTCGGGAGACATATTATTCACCTGTGTTGGTTGAAAAGTTCAATCTATTGTTTTCTACATGTCCCGTCTGTTCTTTGTTTCTTTTCTCCTCTTTGTCTTCTTTTGATTTTTTTTAAATGATTCCGTTTTATTTCTGCTATTGGATTATTAGCTATAGCTCTTAATTTTTTTTTCTGGTGGTTTCCCTCTATGGTTTACAACATACATCTTATCACAGTGTACCTTCAAATAATCTTATAATTTTATATCACTTCACATATAGTGAAAGCAACTTACAACAGTTTATTTCCATTTCTTCCCTCCTATCTTTTGTCGTCATACATTCCACTCCAACATAGGATATAAACCCCAACATACATTGTAATTATTTTTACATGAATCAATTACATTTTAAAGAAATTTAAAAGCAGGATAATTTTCTTTTATAGTTGTCCTACTATTTGGCATTTCTGGTGCACTTATTCCTTTGTGTAGATCCAAATTCCATCACCTTCCACCTGAAGAACTCTCTTTAGCATGTCTTCCAGTACAAGTCTTCTGGCAACAAATTCTTTTGGCTTTGCTTTGTCTGAAAGAGCACTTATTTTTGCTTTTGTTTCTGAAAAGATATTTTCATCAGGTATAGAATTCTAGGTTGATAGTTTTTATTTTCAGCATCGTAAAGAGGCTTTGCTGTCTCTAACTTGCAAAGTTTCTGACAAGAAGAATGCTATTGTTCTTGTCTTTTGTTCCTTTGTGCATTCTTTTTTTCCTCTGGCTACTTTTAAGCTGAAATTTTTTTTTTAAAGATTTTTTATTTATTTGACAGAGACAGAGACAGCCAGCGAGAGAGGGAACACAAGCAGGGGGAGTGGGAGAGGAAGAAGCAGGCTCATAGCAGAAGAGCCTGATGTGGGGCTCGATCCCAGAACGCCGGGATCACGCCCTGAGCCGAAGGCAGACGCTTAACCGCTGTGCCACCCAGGCGCCCCTTAAGCTGAATTTTTATCACTAGCTTTTAGCAATTGGATTATGGTGTGTCTTGATACAGTTTTCCTATGTTTACATGGCTTGGAATTTATTGAGCTGCTTGTGAGTTTATAGTTTTCATCAACTTGGGGAAATTTTCAGCTATTATTTCTTCAAAAGCTTTTTCTATTCCCTCTCCTCTCCTGGAACTCAAATTACAGGTATGTTACACTGCTTGATACTGACTCACAGGTACCTGAAGCTCTTTTTTTTTTTTGGCCCAGCCTTTTTTCCTTTGGACTGTTTCTATTGTTATGTCCTTAATTCATTGATCTCTTCTATTATCTGATTTGTTTTTAATCCCAGTCATATATTTTTCATTTAGATAGTGCATCTTCCATCTCTAAAAATTTTATTTAGGTCCTTTTTGCATCTTCCGTTTTCCCCTCATTGTGTTTATGTTTCCCTCTATCTTCCTCAGCACGTGGGGCATGTTTACAACAGCTGTGTTAATGTTCTTGTCTGCTAACTCCCTCATCTCTGCCATTTCTGGGTCTGTTTCTACTATTCGATTTTTCTCTTGGTTATGGATAGTATTTTCCTACTTTGATGCATGTGTGGCAAGTTTCGTTTGGTTGTAGGACCTGGTGAATTGTTCATTGCTGGGTACTGGGTTTGGTTGTAATCCTTGAAGTAGTGTGCAGCTGGTTCTGGCATGCAGTTAAGTAACTTAGAGCCAGTTTGGATCCTGCAAGGCTTGCTTTAAGCTTTGTTAGGGTGGATCCTGGCAACAGCGAGTTTAGAGCTAATTTAGCACCACCGCTAGGACGATGCCCTCCTGAGGACTCTCCCTGACACTGTGTGTTTGATGAGGTCTTTCCACTCTAGCTAAGGAGAACAGAGTCTGTGGGCTTCAGGAAAGTGGGGGGGGGGCTCTTGCTTTCCCTTATTGTGCCCCCTCTCTAACCCCCCCTCCCACCAGCATCCTGTGGGAGCGTCTCACACATGCACGAATCAGTCCTCAGCCAAACACTTACTCTACATTCCTTCGGAGCTCTCCCTCTGGGTAGGTCTGTCCTCTCTCATATGCTGCCTCTCAAACTCTAGCCATCTTGGCTTCCCTGAACTCCAATCTCTCAATTCAGTGAGACCATCAGGCTGCTTGATTTCTACCTCCCCACACTGCAGCCTGGAAACTGTCTCCAGCTAGAAAGCTGAAGCAATTGTGGAACTGACCCTGCTTTGTTGTTTTTTTTTTTTTTTTTTTTTTCCTTTNCTAAGGGACCACAGTCATGTGCTGACTATTATCCAAGGCCTGAAACCACTGAGTCATAGTTTGTCCAGATTTTTAGCTGTTTAAGTTAAGAGAGTAAATTCTTGGAGTCCCCGTTACTCCATTATGGCCAGAAGCCGAAGTTCTCTCCATGGGGATATAATGATATAACATATGACAATTACATCATGATGTTTTCACTTAGCAGTAGATGTTGGTCATTTTTCCATTTTATTGTATAATTTTGGTAAACATGGTTTTAAACTGTGCATATATCCATTTACTTATCAAACAGCTATCAGTTGAGTAACTCCTATGCTCCAGGCTCTGAATAAAGCAGTGAACCAAACAGGCAAGATTGCCACTTTCACAGAGGTTTTTCTCTGGTGGAGGGAAGACAGGTGAAAGATAAGAAATAAATGAGCAAACCACAGAGTGGATAAGAGCTATAAAACAGGGCAATATGTTAGAGAGTGACAAGGACGTCTATTGAAGATGGGTGTTTAGGGAATTCCTTTCTGAGATATGTAATCTACGCCCTGACTGATTTAGGGGCAGCCATGCACAGCATGTTCCAGGCAGAGGGGACACAGGTGCAGGAGCCCTAGGAAAGTAGCAAGCCCAGCGTGTTGGAAGAACAGAGAGGAGACCAGTTCAGTGAGAATATAGTGAGCAAGGAGGAAGAGTGGTACCAGATAAAAATCAGGAAGAGAGATAGGGGCCAAGGCTTTGTGGGGCAAAGAATGCCATGCAAGTTTACTTAAGAATACCATGCACTTACTTAATTGCATCCATTATATAATTAACTTACTTATTCCTGTCCTGTTGAAACTCAGTTTTTTTGCATTTTGAAATGTTTTATCATAAATGACACTGCAGCAAACATCTTTGTTTCTCTTTTTTCTTTCTCTACTTAGAATTCTTTCAATATGGTAGAATTCCAGAACTGGAATTAAAGAGTCCAAGGGTATGCAGTAGAGGCTGTTGGCACCCCTGGGATCCCTTTTACAGTCAGAGGAGTCCTTCCTCCAGCCCCCGCGGGTGTTGCCGACAACTCACACCTTGACCCACTGGAGCCACCTCCCCGCATGCCTGGGAATGACATCCCTCCACAGCCTACCAGCCAGTGACTAACTGCTGTCAAAATACAAAAGCATCCACCTCTTTGCCCGAATGCAGGACAAACTGTGATTTATACTCCAGAGCTCCCAGAAGGACCAGTTTAAGGGCACATTTCTCCTGAAACCACACTCCTGCTTAACTTCTTCCCCTATCCCTAGCCTCTCCTTCCTTTCATGACTCTTCTAGAGCAATCTCCGCGAAAGCCACCTGCACGAGAATCTGCACATTAGGCTTTCCTCCTAGGGACTCAACCTATGACAGGAAATGAACCTTCTCAAAATTTCTGACTTACTAAATCCTAATTAAGAATTCTATTTGTAGAGGGGCACCTGGCTGGCTCAGTCAGAAGAGCGTGTGACTCTTGATCTTGGAGTCATGGGTTCGAGTCCCACATCGGGTATAAAGATTACTAATAGAAATAAATAAACTTTAAAAAAAATAATTCTATTTGTAGAAACACTATGTTCACTGAAGACAATATGAAATTTGCTGTTACTATGAAGGGTAGGAAGTGCTGGGAGGTGGGGGGTAAGTGGCTGAAGGATACCGAAAGGTCCTGAGGTGAAGGACTAATCGTTGCTGATGACCACATGTAGAAGGAGGATTAAGATTCCATCAGCTTTGGACAGATAAGGAACACAAGTCTGTGAAGATTTAGGAATAGCCAGATTTAACCTAAATGAGAGTGGCTCATTTGACAACATCCAGGTGAACTTTTTACCCCCTGTTCTCAGCAACAATGAGAGCCTACGGTTACCTCGCTGGTCCCAGAGCACATATCTTATTTTCCTCTGAGGCAGTCTGCCATTTGATCCCAGAGACCCTGTGGCTTTAAGATAAGAGGACAAGAGAATAGAAACACTAAAGCCCGGGGGGTGGGACCGATGGTCAGAAGAAAGACTGGGATAAGATGAGAGATGGGAATGAGGGTTCAGACCAGGGAAAGAAAAGTCAGGGCATCCTGACCTTTCAGTCATGATTCTTTTTTCTCTCTCCTCTATGGGAAAAGATAACAGTCCATGGGAAAGCTTAAGACCAGCAGTGGCTATCACTCCCCCCACCCCCACGCCCCCTGCTCCTCTTGCCCACTCCCCCATGTCTCCACCACCTCCCCATCTTTTGAAGAAAAAATCTTGGACAAAGGACCCCACGCAGAGTGTTTAGAAGTATCCTCATATTGAGAGTCTGGGCAGATTCCAACCTGGCTTCCAAAGTAGGTGGTAATTCTACTGCCAAGCATTTCTGAAGAGGCCGAGATCTAGAATCATTAACAAATTCATCCAAATGTCAGGAAACTGAGAAAAGACTACGTGCAGGAAGGCTGGATTCTTGTGCTATCTCTACCTACGTCAGAGTGAGAACAGCAGTGTTTAAGGACAGTAGTCCCCCCTTATCCATGGTTTTGCTCTCCACAGCTTCAGTCACCCCTTGCCAACCGTGGCCCTGGAGCAGGCGATCCTCCTTCTGATGTGTCATCAGAAGGTTAGTAGTAGCCTAATCGCAATGTCTGTGTCAGTCCCCTCAAGTCATCTCATCGCAAGGCATTTTTTCATTTCACATCGTCACGAAGAGGGTGAGCACAATACAATGGGAGATTCTGAGAGGAAGATCGCATCCATATAACTTTCATTACGACGTATTGTTATAATTGTTCTGCTTTATTATTAGTTATGGTCCATCTCTTTCCATGCCTAATTTATAAACGTCATTATAGGTAGGTGTGTGTAGGAAAGAAACACAGTACATACAGGGTTTGGTACTATCCGTGGTTGCAGGCATCCCTTGGGGGTCTTGGAACAAACCCCCCGTGACTAAGGGAGGACTGTTATACACACCTGGATACGCCCCTTACGTGCTGAACACACAGTCCTTAAAACTTTAACGTAGCATGGCCCTTGAGGTGCCCAGGTTCTGGGATGGGTCTCACTGAGCAAGTCAGAGATATGGTAATAACTGAAATTTGCACAGAACTTTACAGCTTTCAAAATACTTTCATAAACATTATTATTTAACTGCCTCTCATCTGTAAGCTGTAACTCTGATTATTGTTGTTGCTCTCATTTCTTCAGATGAGCACACGGAGGGTCTGAGTGGTTAACAACTTGCCTAAGATCCCGTAGCCAACAGGAGGCAACCCTGTCCTTCTGAGTCAGAGTCCTGTATAGTTCCCACTCTATCTGCCTACCTTGTCCCCCTCTCTGCTCCCTGGAGTCTTTTTGTGTCCTGGGGTTCAGGGCTATGAGTTCTGATATCCTAGATAAGGCGCTTGGGAGTTGGCCCTCCATGAGCTCCAGAGCCTGCTCTCTCTCTCTCACTCGCTCGCTCTCTCAAGGGTATCTTCCCATACTTACTGGATGAGGTATCTTCCCATACTTCCGGCCTCCCCTTTTTTATTTTGAGGTACAGCTCCCAACTTCCTGGACATAAGAAGCACTTCTTTCCCTCCCTGATTTGCTCCTCTGTGGCTTCCAAGATGGCAGGCCTTTCTACACTGACGGGACCATGGGAAGATGGCAAGACATGCGAACATACCCCTGGGAGCAAAAACAGTGAGCCCACGTAACAGCCCGGGTAGGAAGTGAGTGGGGGGGGGGAGGTTCCACTGGCCATGGTGAATGTTGAGCACATTGCTTCATAACCTGGCCCCACGGACTCCCCTTTCTCCTGCTCCTCCAGGGCTGCCTACTAACTCATCTGGGATGACGGCATGCCATTTCTTTCTCTCATTACCCTAAATTAAGTATCATTAGGAAGGTAAAAGCTCTGCCTAAAACAAATAAATCACCTAACACACTCCAGAGAGAGATGTAAATTATTTAAATTATGTCTAGATAATCTGTCTCTTTGGATTATCCACACCACTGTCGGTTCCCTAGCAGGAATAATTGAGAACTAACAAAAAAATCGGACTCACCTGACGCCCAGAGACTTAGGGCTTACACTGCCTTGCAGACTGGCTGTGAAGCTGCCATGGAAGGAAGTCCGTGGTGATAGCATTTGGGAGAATTTGTCATCCTGCAGAACACGGTGGTAGTATTTTCAGCATTTGCAAGCTCTGAGTCATAGGAAAGCATGCTGTGTTGTGGGGATAGACCCAGCTCTGGATTGGACGGCTTCCCAAGGCAGAGTCAACCAACAGGCCCGGGAAGCTCGTTAATCCTCTTTGGGGCGTCAGTACCGTAGCCAACCCAAGCCATCAGTGAGCACCAACGCACTGCTGAGACTCCCAGGCTGGGACGTGTGGGGGCAAGACTTGCCCAGGAAAGGATATAGTAGAGCCTCCAGACGGGAGGCCCACTCCCCTGCTCCCAGGAACAGAGGCAGCATAGTCCGGGGAGGGTGGGGGGAGGGCGGTGATGGCGGCAGAGGAGCGGGGCCCAGGGGAGGACGAGCGACTTGTACCCCCTCAGAGCAGTCATGCCTGCCATTCCTTGGCACTGCAAAAGCGAGTCAAGCAGCCGTGTCCGTGCCTGCAGTTCTATGGGCTAACCGGAGAGGTCCCTGGAGGGTGATTAGAGCTAGAAGATTCTGCCTCTCTGGTCAGCAACGCTGAACGCTGAATTTGGAGTGAGAGCCTTGCTTGGGTTTTGGAGGCCAAGATATGAGGAAGAAGAGGCGTTTCCCCCTAGGAACTGCTGTGGCAGCGGGGGAGGGTCCTGGGTTCAATGCCAAAGACCCAGGAGGCATCTAGGAGCAGGCCGCAGAGGTGCTTTGCGTTCCTCCCATCCCTCCCATCCGCCATTCCAGCTTACTGGAGAAGACGGGATAAACACGCATCAAAATGTACAAATGCGAAGCAACAGGAAAGGTAGCGATGGAGTCAGGCCTCCACTTTCTGCCTTATGCGTGATCTTCGTGGACCTCAGCCAGGCCCCGGATCACCGACAGGAAGGCTGAGGACTGGGCACAGCGCACAGAGGGCGTATGTGTGGGAGAAGACAGATGATTCTAGTCGAAAGTCCAAAGAGCTGGTTATAGAGCAGCTCAGAAGGAGAAAACTCTATGAAAAGAACTTTTTTTTTTTTTTTTTTTTTTTTTTTTTAACCCAAGGCTGAAAATCTCCTGAGGAGAGACTCGGCTATTGTTTTGGTCAAGATGTGAACTTCCCGAAGGCTGAGAAGATGATTCAGGTGTTCTCCGTGAAGAGGTGATTGGCAGGGAGAGAGGGGGAGGTGCAGATGGTTCAGAACTGATTTGGGATTCACTGCCTTACCCACAGCCCAGGCCCCTGCCTTCTGTGGACCCAAATCCTGTGACAGGTTCCCCCATGCACACACACACAGGCAGTTGCCATGTGGCTGGTCTGAAATGCTTCTGCGACTGACCATCAACGCCTCAGGGGAAAATCATTTGGAGGTAAGAAAGGGAAGGAGGGAGGTAAGGTGTTCTCAAGCTAAGCAGATTCAGGCAGGGCCAGGAAGTTTTTCTAGAAAAAGGGGCAATTTCAGATCTGCTTGACTAAAAAAAAAGAAGCCATCTTCTGTCTCATGCATCCTCTACAAATGCTTCTTCCTGCACACTTAGCCCCTCGACAATCGTAGTGTAGTTTGTAAACAGTCAAGTTGGTCGAATCTCCTTGGATAGATCACGGTGAGCTGAGGCGTTGAAAGCTCCCATAGCTTGAGGAGGCTGGGTGGTGCGCTGAGATGTGCCTGGCTTCTATTGCCAGAAGGAGCTGGGCTCAAGTCCTACCTGGGCCACTTAGGAGCCATGGTTCCTTGAGTAAGTTGCTTGACCTCCACGATTCCACAAATCCTTAATTATAAAATGGAGACAGTCACTCCATAGGGGGGAACTGAGAATTACATGGGAAAACATACAGCAGTAGGCCAAAAGTAGCCCCAGGCGTTTCATGTCTGTGCATGTCCCAAGCGCAGTGGGAGGGCAGGACCTGAGATGGAGCTCGATGAACAGGTGTGCCCAATGTGGGGCCTTCACTGTGCTTTTCCTCTAATGAAGTGCCATCTGGAGGGGCGCCAACTTGAACCCAGGGTGTCTTTCCAAGATGGTAGCTGGTCCAGAGACTCCTCCGCGTAGAAGCAGTGCTGGGTCCAGGGCACACGAGCCACATGGCCCATCCCCCAGCACTGCCTTTGGCAAACGGGGCCATCGCCGGGATCTCCCCCTAAGCCCAGGCTCTGCAGCTACGCCCGAACAACACACACAGCACAAACATGGCATCAAGGCCCCGAGGCCATGCCTTGGCCCTGTCTGTGGTGTGTCTCCTTGGCATTGATGACAGAGCCTGAGAAATGAAAAATAACTTTGAAAGGGGAAATATTAGTTAAGATCAAATGCACCATCTTTTAGTAAATACACGTTCCTTTTTCTTCTCACTCTTCAGTAAGACTTGTGGGTTCTTGTATGAGAATGTCCCTCACAACTTAGTGTGTCCAAAAAGAAAGAGGAATCCGAAGTTCCCGGTTCCAGCTCCAGCGCTTATTAACCGAGGGAGACCTTGGGCAAATCCTTTCATCTTGTTGAGCCCCAGTGATCTCATCTGCAGAACGAGGACACTAGCGCCTCTCTCACAGGGTTGTGGTTAGGATCCAATAAAATAAGGAATGTGAAGGTGCTTAATGAACTGGGAGCCAAAGGGGTACATGTGGAAGCTACTTCTTGCGTGTCAAATGTCCACTGATCATCTGCTTGAAGCGTCTGTAATTATCGGGTTGACCTCCTGCTATATCTAACATCTGAGCCTGCTCCTTCTTCTCTGCTCTGCAATCCCCGGTCTCCCTCCGCCATCAGGTCAAAAGAACTGAGACACTGTTGACCCATCGTGCCTGCGGCAGGTTGGATATTCCTGAAGGGTCATTACGGACTCCTGGAGACAGAAGTGATGATCCGCAACTTGCTGGTGTGAGTGAGAGAGTCTTTTCTCCTTGCCTTGCAAACCCTCTCAAGACTTTGGTTGTTCCGGCCTTTTCTTCAATAGGGGTCAAGAGAGAAAAGAAAAGAGGGGTGCCTGGGTGGCTCAGTCGTTAAGCGTCTGCCTTTGGCTCAGGGCGTGATCCCAGAGTCCTGGGATCGAGCCCCACACAAGGCTCCTCCGCTGGGAGCCTGCTTCTTCCTCTCCCACTCCCCCTGCTTGTGTTCCCTCTCTCGCTGGCTGTCTCTCTCTCTCTGTCAAATAAATAAAATCTTTAAAAAAAAAAGAGAGAGAGAGAAAAGAAAAGAAAAAGAAAAGAAGAGAAGACAAAAGAAAAGGGGGCACGGGGGCCCAGGGTATGGGATGCTAACTGTCACGGCCTCTGAGTCGCTCTACCCACAAACTGTCCATGAAACCTTTGCATATGACAAATGTTTCATGGACAGTCTCTCAAGCCCCCCTCTTTGTTTTGCTCATCATGCACTCCCCTCCCAAACCCTACCAAGTTTGTAGAGGACGAGGCTCTAGCTCTGTGGCATGAAAACCAAGAATGGGTGCAATTTGTGGCCATTCTGTGCGAATGTGACTTTACAGCCGCTTGCGTGTCTTGCTTTTAGCGTAAACTGCCTTGTCCTACCAAATGGCTTTCGTTAAAAATTTAAAACCATTTTCTAACTATAAAATAATACATACAGAAAACATTTAAAATAAAGGAAATGATAAGGAAGGAAATAAGACTATAATTCCAGCACTGCTAACATCTTGGGTGTATCTCCTTTCACAACCACAAAATGTGGGTGATGACACCTATATAGTTTTGTGTGCTTTTTCACTTAATGTTATGCCATGAGAAATTTCCCGTGATGCTGAAATTCTGAGAAAAATATGGGTTTTCATGGCTGTAGAATGTCTATTGTACAGATGAATCATAAGTTACTTAACGGATTCCCTATTGTTCAACATTCAGACTGTTTTTATTTTTTTCCATTGAAAATAACACAGCTATTAATATCCTTGTACATAAGTGTCCATGCCTCTGATTATTTCCTTAACATAAATTACTAGAAATAGAACCAGTGGGTCAAAAGAGTCGGAATATTTTTTAAAGTCTTGATATATGGTGCCAAGTTGCCCTCCAGAAAATATGTACTGATTTACCCTTCCACGAATAGCAGGTGATAGTACTCACTTCACCACACTACCGCCAAGACTGCATATTATCTCTGATTTTTATTTTTATTTTATTATTTATTTTTTTATTGTCTGTTTTAATCTTTGCTCTTTTTTAAATATTTTGTTTATTTATTCAAGAGGGAGAGAAAGAGAGACAGAGAGAGTGCAAGTGTAGGAGGAGGGAGAAGCAGACTCCCTGCTGAACAGGGCTGAAGAGGGGCTGGATCCCAGGACCCCAGGATCATGACCTGAGCTGAAGGCAGACGCTTAACCAACTGAGCCACCCATGGACCCCTTATCTTTGCTCTTTTAATTAGTGAAAAGTGATTTGCCTTATTTGTATGTAACAATCTTATCCTATCATTCCAGCTGCGGTACTTGTTACCTGTTCGATTCCTGTGTTCACCATGCCTACTTCCAGACAGGATCTGAGGTGGTTCCCACTAGACAGTAGGTCTGCGAAGACAGTAATTTTCCCTCCTTGTAGCTTCTGTGACTGGCACAGCGGGCTTCACACAGTCGATATTTGACACGTTTGGAGGCTACTCTTGAACATACAGAGACGCTCTCTAGCAGACTAAGGTATGCCCCTTTTTCCTGATGTATGTGGCTCCATTATGTCCCCCTTTCCCAGCCCTCACTGTTCTTAAACATTTAATCTTAAATGCATATGATTATTTACCAGTTTTTTGGAAGAAAAAAGCAAAAAACAAATAAATGAAAAACCCCCTCTGTCTCCCCATTTGAGTTATCAGTCTCTTGAGGGCAGGGGATGTGCCCTTTATTTCTCTTAGAAGGAATGAGTACAGCATTGAGCACATGTGGACATTTAATTTTTCATTCATTAATTCCCTAGGTAACAAGCATTACTGAGCAGCCACGATATGTTAAGCACTGTACTCAATGCTGAAGAAAGTAGCTCACGGTCTAATAGAAGGAGTGGGGTATGGGAGCATGCAGGATGTTCTGAGAACATTAAGCCCAGATGGGAGGAATCAAGGAGGGCTTCCTGAAGGAGGCAGTGGCTGACAGGATTTAGCCCATAAATAACGTGGCTGAGGGGTTGGGTGCTTCAGGGGCAGGGAGCTGCATCTACAAACTTGCAGTAGGCAAAGAAAGTGTGGTGCTTGCAGGAGTTTACTACTGGTTTATCATATCCAGAACTTAGAGAGGGACAGAGAAAATGCAGGGGAGGCCAGAGAGTTGGCAGGGGTCATAACACGTACAGTGAGAATGAAGGTGACCAGTTTCAGGGCTCGCCAGTCAGTGTGTGGTGGGGCAGTCCCACCAGCAACAGCATCCCTCTCTCCCCAACTCTGCATCCCACCAGCTTGACTAAAGGAAGTCAAGATCATGGCAGAAAATCAGTTATTTTTAGGGTCTTTTCCACCAAGTCCTTAGGGGACTCATTAGGGAGTACTTCCACGTTTCGATGAAATAGTCTAGGTTATCACTTGTTCGTGGCAAGCCAGGCTGCCATTCTGTGGTCCCAGGACTTCATGCTTCAACGAGGGTGCAGTGCAAAGGCTGGAAGATTCGGCCTATCGTCGGTACCTAGCAGTCTGTTGAGCTTTATAGTGTTGACATCGGAGCATCGCTGTAAGGACAAGAGATTATGGCCCCTGCTCTAGCAAATGCTCGGGGGAAATGCTCTTATTAGGTGCAGGTCAAATAAAGGTTCCACTGTGAGGCTGCTTGACTGCACTGTAACAGCTTTTGAAACTTCCATACAAGCCCCCTTCCTTCCAGGAGCCACACATGCTACCAAATTGGCTAGTGAGACAAGTTCAGTGTTAGCTTCCGCCATGAACCCAGAATACCATTCCTCTTGGGCACGCTGGCCCCAGGGCTGGATTTGACTCAAGGGGCCAGATGCCCTCCTCTCTATGATGACTTAGTTCTCAGGGCCCCTGCTGCTTCTAACCATGCCCCCCTCCCCATCCCAGTCCATTGGGTGACTGAAATCCAGCCAGGAACAAGCTTCAGACCCTTTGTCATAGGTGGTAGGCCAGACTGTTCGCCTTCTGTGTAAATCAGTGGATGCAAATAGATACATGGAGAGAAGGGAGTTGCCTAACTGTCCTTATTAAAGGCATCTAAATACCATCTCCTGTTCAGGCAGCACACCTGGCTTTATTAAGCCACTTAGATTTTATTCTGTACACAAAAAGGATCCAATGAAGTTTTTTTTTTTTTTAAAGATTTTATTTATTTATTTGACAGAGAGAGACAGCCAGCGAGAGAGGGAACACAAGCAGGCGGAGTGGGAGAGGAAGAAGCAGGCTCATAGCAGAGGAGCCCGATGTGGGGCTCGATCCCATAACAGCGGGATCACGCCCTGAGCTGAAGGCAGACGCTCAACTGCTGTGCCACCCAGGCGCCCCCAGTGAAGTTTTTATACAGTATATTAGTATACAAATTGTATTATACTAATTAACGATTAATATCCATAACATACAAAGAGCTCTCAGAAACTGATTAGCAAAGACAAACCTGGTAGTAATGGGTAAATAATACAAATATGCAATTCATAGAAGAGAAAATCCAAATGTCCAATAGATACATCTACAAATGCTAATAAAGTAATATCGCTTTATACCCTTTGGATTGGTAAAGATTAGGAACAGTGACGACACCTACTATTGGTGAAAATGGAGAGGAAACGGATGCTCATAACATTGTTGGATGAAATGTGAATTGCTACAAACTTTTTGGCAATCAGGGAAAGACTATAAAATTTTAATACACATGTCCCTCAACCCAGCAGTCCCACTGCTAGGAATCCAGTCTGTAGAAATAAATCATGGTACAAAGGATACATGCACAAAGGTGTTTACTGGTGTATTGTTTGTGGCTGGCATAACACTGAAAACAAAGTGAATGCCCACCTTTAGGAGAATGATTGAATGAATTATAGTGTGCTCCTACCATGGGGGGTAATGTAGCCGTTTAAATAGTATAGGCTAGATCTATACTGACTGACGTGGACGGATTTCCGTGAAGTGTGATTAAGTAGGAAGAGCTCTATGCAACAGTGTGTGTGTCCTCTGATCCGATTTGGCTGCTAATAGCAAAACAAGAACCCTAAATTCTTTTGTGTGTTAGCGTGTGTGTGTGTGTATGTGTGCGTGCGCGCGTGCCTTTTTTCCTGCCCTGTCTTGCAGAGAGGAGTGGCCAATGAAATATAACGGGAGCTTGGGACTGAGTGTTTGGTGAAGTTCTTTTTTGCTCCTGGTCTTCCGCCTTCCTTCCTTCTTTCCTTCCTTCCTTGCTCCCTCCCTCCCTCTCTCCCTTCCTTTCTTCCTTCCTTCCCCCCTTTACTTCTTTTTTTTTTTTTTTCTGCCTACGGATTTACTCAACACACAACAATCCCCTCCCCCTTGACTGAGGTGGCTGACCACCTCCGTGATCAAACCTGTCTCTAAACTGGCCTTCAGTTGCTGGTGCAGGCCTGGCCTCAGGTGCTTGTCAGCAGCAGGGAGGCCAGTACTTGGTCCTAGGCATCTCTGTCACTTCCCCTGCTGTGAGCCTGGCAGGTGGCTCTCCCTCCAGACCTTTGGGCCGTGGGCTGCTCGTCCCCGGTCAGCTGCGGTGCACAGCAGCAGGCACGTTCTCTGCGGGCAGGGGGAGGCCGTCGTGGGGACACCGGCTGCCCTGGCTGGTAAGGGACCAATAGAAATGTCTCCTGGCATGGTTCCTTTATGTAGCCTCGTGATTTGAGAAGACTGCATGGCCTTCACAACGTGAGGATGGGGCACATTCTTTTCTACCTGCTCTCGTCTGCCAGGCGTGTGGACGTCCTTCTTGGCCACCGTCCCCCCCTCCTTGAAAACGAGTTCATAAATGGCAATAGGGGTCTTCTCGGGCATCAACATTCCAGCAGCTGCTATGTACAGGGCCAGGCCGGAGCTGGAAAGGGGCCTTCCCCTTTTCTTATCCAACATGAGGATATGATAGTTGGCACTTTTATAGCCATTTTATGGCCTTGAAGTTATGACAGTGTGAAAGATTACAAGGCAGATAGTTGGAAGGAAACTGGGTCGCTGGCCACTTTATGGCGCCCCGGACTCAGTACTTGTGAGAATAAACCCTCAAGGGACGAAACCTCTGCAGCTGTGTCACTGTTAGGAGGAGCCAAGCACAGTCTATGGTGATGTGAGCACGAAGAAAGGGTCGGAAGTATATATGCCGAGTTCTTAGCATTGATTCGCTGCGGTGGAGGAGGGGTGCAGGAAGTAGAGAAAGAGAGCAGGGAAGGTATGGAAAAAAGCATTTTTTAAAAAAGTGCCCTCTACTCAAAACAAAACAGCACTAAGCTGTGATTGTACAACTAGATGGTCACTCATTCGGGGCCCTCTTTGTTCCTACTTGAAATTATCCTTTCCTCAAGACCATCCTGTGGCGCCTGGATCCCAGTAAGGGTCAAGGTTCAGACTCTTTCCTCCTATGATGGAGCAACGTTTAAAGTTGATGGAGGGATTGTGACTCAGGGTAGTAGGATTTCAGGTGATCATTTTTTTTCTTCCTTATCTTTGTAGGATTGTCTTATTTTTATATTAATGTTGTAGTATTTATGTAACCAGGAAAAAACAACAGAGCTACTTTCATTTTGGAATAACAAAAATGACAATGAGACTGGAGTGAGGCAAGGTGGCAGGCCAGGTCACCTGGAAGGGCATTTTAATAATCTGGGTAAGAAATGATGATGGGCTGAATGCAAGTAATAACGATGGAGATGGAGAGATGTGGAAGGTGGGTAGAATCAACAGGACACAGTGATTGATTGGAAGAGGAGAAAGCAAGGTTTCTGGCTTCAACAGGTGGAAGGAGAGGTATGCCATTTCCTGGGATGAGGAACACAGGAGGAAAAGCATCATCGAGTGAAAGACAGGTAGCATCTTCAAATATTGATGCCTGGGCTTCCCCCTGAATCAGAATCTCCAGGCACATGTTACAGGGGATTCTGAGGCAGAGCCAGGGCTAAGAGACACTGGTGAAGACCCCAACATGGGGCTGAGGACCAGAGGACCAGGAAGTTTGAGACTAAGAAAACATGGTCAGAGAAGGAGGAGGAAAGCAAAAGAGAATATGTCCTGGAAATCAACAGAGAAGGAGGTTTCTGATACTTAGCACTGTGCTTGGAACATAACTGGTGCTCAGTAAATACTTATTGACTAAATGACAGAAGGAAGGAAGGGATAATTGTGTCAAATATTGCCAGAGAGTCAAGAAAGAGACGGGTTGTAAAGTATCCACTGGATTTGGCATGGAAGAGGTTACCGCTAACACTTGCGGGGGCAGTTTGTGTTGTCGAGCGGTAAAGACAGGGAGCAAAAGTACAGTGGGTTGATGACCAAATGGAAACTGACCAGCTATCATAGAAACAATCTTGGTTATGCTTTAGAAATCACATTTCTAAAACATTTTGTGATATTGAAAAATGCTCCCTCTACCTGTAATCCGATTCTGATTCGGGTAAAAAGCAGAGGCATAAGGAGCTAATTTAAGAGCTTATGCTCAGAGCCAGACTTCCTAGGACTGAGTCTAGACGATGCCATTGACTCGATGCACAACTGTGGGTAAGTCTCTCACTGGATCCTGGTGAGCCTGGCACACAGAAAGTGCTCAGTAAAATGTCAGCTATTAAGTGTTAGACATAGATCTATACACATGGAAACCCACAAATGAGTGGCAAGATTACAAAGATTCTTTTCAGTAGTTTTGTGCAAATATTCTGTAATGATCATGTACTCCCTTTATTATTAGAGAAACATGTAAGATGATATTTAACAACAAGAACAACAAAAGTTTTGCTGTTCAAGAAAAGATAAAGAAAGGGGAATAGCTAAAGCATGTAAGATTGATATTTCATGTGCTCCTGATGGGATAGACATTTGCCTGTTCCTGGCTTTTGAAAAAGCCTGGAAGGGGTCGAGGGTGGTAATTGTGGCAACAATGTTTCTGCGGGGGGAGACGACAGGAAGGGAGCCTGAGCGCAGTTTGAAGAATTAATCTTGGAGAGGATATGTCTTCCTGTGATTAGGAAGGGAAGAAGCTATGAGTAGGTATAAATGCAGTAATTCGGGGATGCCTGGTTGGCTCAGCTGGTAGAGCATGAAACTTTTTTTTTAAAGATTTTATTTATTTATTTTTTATTTTAGAGAGAGAGAGTGTGTAAGCAGGGGGAGAGGCAGAGGGAGAGAGAGAATCTCAAACAGACTCCGTGCTGAGCACAGAGCCTGATACAGGGCTCAATCCCAGGACCACAAGATCACAACCCAAGCCGAAACCAAGAAACAGATGCATAACTGACTGAGCCACCTAGAACATGCAACTCTTAATCTCAGGGTCATGAGTTTGAGCCCCATGTTGGGTTTAGAGATCACTTAAATAAATACAAAAAAAAATTTTTTTAAATGCAATAATTTGTATGTGCAGAAGCAGATCGAGGAAGTTCATGACTGATAAACTTGATGTCTATTACTGAAGCCAGCTAGGCTGTCTCCTGAGAGGGGAGATTTTGACAAGCCTCCATAAGGAGTGAAGAAGGAAACTGACAACACAGATACTGCCAAGTGGCACCAAGCACCTAGCTTTGGATGGAGACGTGACTCTGCCAAGGCCCTGACCTATGTCACCTTCCAGGGAGCAGATGTATCCACTGTTCTGTCGCACAGTTCTGCTGTGTTTGTGCCTGGCTCTGGATCTGTGATTTAGTTGCTTCCCACGTGAATTCTACTCATTCTCCCTCTTATTTTTAGAAATCCAATTCAGTCTGCAAGGCCCAGCTCATTTACTCATTTATTCAGGTATTAACTGATCCAATTTCCAGTTGGTCTCTCAGAACCTCATCCCTTCTGGGTTCAGGAACTTGCAAAAGCTCCATCTATGCCTTTTCTCTTTGATACCTGTGCTATCTGATCATGAAAGAGTCATTTCAGGACAGGAGCTTGCCTTGAAGTCTAACTTCCTGATGATTTTTGATTGGGGGCCAGTATTATATTCGGTCTGTGTATGAGTGTACATGTGCTTCCTCTAGTTCTGCTATTAGGGATTTAATTTACTGGAGGGGAAGCACCTGTAACCCGTTTGGAAAAATGTTTAATGGCAATTCTCCCGGATATGACCCACTTGACAGTAAAAGTTCCAGTGGAATCACTGTAGCCCAGTTCGTGTGTAGATATAATCACACATTTGGCTAGCTAGTTGGAAATGACTGGGTTCTCCAGAGAACTTAATCTCCACCATACCTATTCTCTGATTGTTATCAGGATCTCCAGTGCTTCCAGCCATCCATTTCTACCAATGCAGGGCACCTCATCACACATATTTCTTCCACATCCTGCGTGAAACCTATGGCATATGCTCTGGCGTTCTTAACATCCAAGGTCCCTGACTTTCCCATTGCATCTTCTTTACAGGTCACCAGTCTCCAATCAATCCAACCATCTCTTTTGCTTCTATGTCAGGGCTACTGAGCCCTTCATCAGGGCCTGGGTTTTTGCTCCAACGTGGCCAGCAGGGATTAGAGGGGCCCAAGGACAAAGAGTTAGCCTTGATGTCACTGGTGGGAATCAGTGGGACTGCAGAACCAAGGACTGGCCCCAGAGTAGCCAGAACAGTGGTTACATATAGGTGGATTGAGGAAATATGTAATATATTGAGGGTGATGAAGGCTAATTCTCTCACTGTTAGTGAAGGGAGTTACAAGCATGGAAAATAGAAAGCTAAGACCAACACTATAATGTTGGATTGGAATTGGAGGTATTGGTGAAATCTCATGGTTTTTAATAGATAGATATGGAAATAGAGATGTACATGTGTGTGTGTATATTTATTCATATTTATATTCATATTTCCTAGCTCTGTCCACTCAGAGGACAGGGTCCTAGAAACAATGAATGACACTCCCGTAGGAAGGAGCACACTGAGTACCCAGATCCTGGTTTATGAATATCACCATATACTAAAATGAACTGAGTCTCCTTGCAGAATTGGCTGATTTCAGGGTAAGGGCAGGGAAGTATAAGATGATCCTAGGGCCTTTTACCAAAAGTAACAAAGTACTAACATACCAAAAGGACATAGGAGATAACTTGAAGGGATTCCTACTGACCAAATGGGGAACAATTTGAAGATCAAAAAAATAATAATAGTAATAGATTATGAGTCATTGAATAGGAATTCAATGAGTCCATACATTCAACTTTGAACCAAAAATTAACAATCTGTGGGGCTTATAACATATGTAGAAATAATTAATATATTACAGCAATATCATGAAAGCCAAAAAGAGAGTATTATTGTATGTTTCTTACCTTACACATCAAGTAATATAATATTATAATATAAATTTCAAAATATGCCTGTGATACGTCATGAATGCATATTGTAATTTCTAGAGCAACCACTAAAATAAACAAACCCCATGAAAAATAGCTAAACTGGAACACAAAAAATGTTTTTCTATATACAAAAGAAAGCAGGAAGGGAGGTGAAAAGGAACAGAGAACAGATGGGATAAATTAAAAATAAACAGCAACGGAGTAGACTTAAACCCAGTTATATCAATAATTACACTAAATATAAGTGGTCTAAACACTACCATTAAAAGATAATCTGTATAAATAAGATGGTCTAGGAAGGCCTCACTACAAAGGTGACAATTGAACAAATACTTGAAGGAAAAGAGGGAGCAAAACATGCAGATAACTAGGGTCAGAATGTTTGCAGACAGAGGGAAGAACATATACAAGACAGATACTGTTTTTAAAAAGAGAGCTGATCAGCAGACATTGCTCAGAGCTGAGGCTACTTGGAGTCTCAATAACTGAAACATCCAGAAATATTCCTAGGATTATATATTGGTAAGTTACTGTTGGCTCAGCGCTTTGCAGAAATATCTCTCAAAACATGACTGGTTCTGCTTCTCAACCAGGCCTTTTCTGAGCCACTTATTCTCTGTATTCTGGTGCAAGCCCCATTTGGAAAAGGTGCTCAGTCAAGCCTTCAAGATTTATGGTGATAATGATCACAGAGTCATGGATTTAGGGCTTGGAAGTTATCTCAACGCTCATCTTGTTCCAACCTCACACCTATGGCATGGCTGACAGATATGAGTTGGAGACATAGCCAATGAAAATGATTTCACACCTTCCAGGGCAGACTCTTCATCTGATGGAAGGGTCTATTAGGAAGTTCTTTCTTCTGTGGAGCACAAACCTGCTTCATTGTACTTGAATTTTTTCTGCATGTAAGCAACCCTAATGCATGTCTTACCACATCTAGTGAGACATAAAGTAGGAGAGTTTCAACTTGACCATAAGTTTCTTGGCTTTCATCACCTTCACAGGGCCTGTCAAATGGTTTAGATTTCAAAACTTAAACCCTTGGCCTTCACTAAACCTTCCCAGTACCTTCTGTCAAGAGGCTTCCTGGACTTTTGAAGGGAAAGTAAACCAAATGGGCGTTTGTTTCTCATCAGTGAAGGCAAAGTGCTTGCAGAGGCCAGCTGGTCTATTTTTGTCTGTGGCTCATGGATGGTTGCCAAGAATGAGCAGAGGGGTTTGCCTGTAGTAAAGACCAGAGACAGGGGTTGGTGGAGATGGTTACTGATGCAGAAGGAAGGCTCATGAATACGACTCAGAACCTGGGAACATTGTTCAGATGGTCCTAGCTCCACTTTCAAGCTCAGACCTCTCATTCTCCTCCTCACTTGCATCCTCTTCTCTGTGGGATCAGGACTGCTAAGGGACTCATTCCTCTCCTAACAGAAAGTAGATCTCAAGCCTTTGGTTGGGCCAGATCTTGTACTGCCCTCACCTCAGTATATGATGCTCTGATTGCTGGTACTCTGAATCCAAAGTGTCCTCTCTGTCATCCTCACTAATGGGGCTCAGCCCTGCTTTGGCTGGATGCAAAGTCTGGGTGGGAGGACATACCCACTGGTGGTAGCACTAAATGTCAAAGGGAGCCAAGTTAATCCCAGGGAACTATGGACTGACTCAGATTCACAAACCGAGTATAGCCCAGAGAAACCTCAATTCCACAGGCCTCAAAATGTTGGGGTTTCAGAAGCCATGGGACCAGGTAGAGCTGGAATTAAAGGAAAACAGTTTGGGAACAAGTCAACACGGGGTCCTGAGTTACTTTAACATTCACACTTTCCTTAAGGGCCCATGGGTATTGAATACTTACATATGAATGAGAGAATTCAGGGTGGCTTCTTTTTTTTTAATAGAGATTTTAAAATATAGATTTTAAACATATAGGTTAAATTATAGATGTCTAAGCCTCGCTCTTAGAAATACAGATTTGGTCAGTCTGAGAGGTACCCAGAAAATTGTCTTTTGAAAACTTCCCCAGATGACTCTGGTATCTGGGAGTCATCAGCTTAAAGAGTTGGAGGTTTGGCAGACACCTGTGCTGGGTGTTTTGCCTGTGGACATCTGGACTTCCTGCCCTCAGCTTTGGTGCTGTGCTCACCTTAACTTTTCTCTCAACTACCCTGCTGGTTCCCATGACTTGATGACCTGCATGCCTAGTCTTAGCAGGTCTCAGGGCTGCCATGAAGAGGAAGTGAGCTAACGTTGAAGAGTGCTTAGCATTGAACCTCATACTCAGTAATCACTCAATAAAAGTCAGTTGTGATTCTTATTATCATCTCTGCTTAAACCTGTATGATGTGCCTCAATTGTATGACTCATTGGACTATGCAATTATATCCCTTAAAGATAGTAGAATTAGGTCAACCTCCTACCACCATTAATCCCTGGAATCTCTCCTTCTCTAGGAAACTTCCTGTTTGGCCCCATTGGGTTCTTACTTGGTGCCAGTCTGACTTTCTCAAGCTTCCTTTCTTTCTGTTCTTTTGGCAGGATCTGGAGCAGGTGTAAGCCCCTTTGTGTTTGTTTGGAAATGCTCTTGACTGGTTGGGAGGAGTTGGGCCTCCCACTCATAGTGTTTTGGTGGTTTGTTTCCATTCTTTGTGGTTGTGTTTATGATTGTGGCACAACTACTTGGAACTGAAGCGTAGTTTCTTTGGAGACGGGGTATTCTGTAGACAGTGTGAAATTCCTTGGGGTGGGAGGGTCCCCAGAATGTAACACAATATCTCTGCTGGTTCTAGAACTACCCAGAGAGGATAGGCTTCTACTCTTACAACTAGAACTAGGGTAAATACAGGATTCACTCATTTGTGCATTTTTGTAGCTAACGTTTTATGAGTACTTTCAATGGGCCAGGCACTATACTAACACAAGAAAGAGAGGGCCCAGATCCTCTTTGTACCCCCTCCTGTCCATAGATTACAACATCAGGTTAAACTTCACTCATTCCTACTCACAGTAACTGAGCACCTACTGTGTGTTAGCTCAAAGGGTAGGAGGATATACCATAGCTTGCTTTTATCCATGGAGGATTTGTTCCAAGACCCCCAGTGAATGCCTGAAACTGTGGGTAGTACCTACCAAACCCTGTATATGTTTTTTTTCCCTATACGTACACTCCTATGATAAAGTTTACTTTAAATAATTAGACACAATAAGAGATGAACAGCCTACCCAATAATAAAATAGAACAATTATAACAATATAACTAAAAGTTACGTGAATGTGGTCTCTTTCTAACTATGTTATAGTAACGTACTCACCCTTCCTGTGATGACATAAGAAATAAAATGCCTATGTGATGAGTTGACACGAGGTGAATGACGTAGGCATTGTGATGTAGTGTTAGGCCACCACTGACCTTCTGATGAGATGTCAGAAGGATCATCTGCTTCCAGACCACAGTTGCCCACGGGTAACTAAAACCGCAGAAAAGCAGGCAGATAAGGGGGGGACTGCTGTAGTTCCTGTCTCCCAGGAGCTCACAGTGTGGTAGGAAAGAAAGCTCAGAAACATATAACTATCCTGTTTCAAGTCCTGTTTGGCATGAGTGAAATGTGCTTATTCTACCAAGAGCTTAGTACTAAAATAGAGCTAGAAAAGAAATGTGTGCAAAGTACTGGAGCGTAAGAATTATATGTTTGGCGCTATGCTCTGCATACAGCAAAACAACCTCTGTTTTTATGGAACAGAGTTTGGAAATGTAGGCTTAAGAGTAAGAGAAATTGCAGGTTGTATCTTGTCTCTACTACTTAACAGCTGTGTGACCTTGGGCAAATTACCCTCCCTCTCTGAGCCTCACATTTCTCATCTATAAGATGGAGGAAATAACATCTACCACATGGATTACCGAGAAGAGTAAATGAGACCTGTTTTGCTTTGTTTTAAAGAGCTTTCAGTTTAGTCCCCTTTTATTCTAATCTACTCCCTTAATGATAGTGGGTTAGTGCCTGACTGTTGCCCTATACTGTGATTCCCAAAGATGGTGACTGTGTCATATTCAGCTTTGTATCACTGGTGGCCACTGCGTGTTGGGTTGCCCCCAGCTCACGCCTGGGTTAGAGTCCCTCCAGCTGCTGCTCCTGCTCCCACCATGGGCACCGGCCACCGTCCAGGGGCTTGCGGCCAGGTGGCGTTAGTTCTCAGCACAGAACAATCTGAATACCTGGGGGCATGGAGCAGGAAGCTGGCGTGCCTGAGCTTGCACCTTCTCTCCTGCAGGTGCCTGACGTGCTACCTCTGTTTTAACCTCCACCCAACACCCAGGTTCTTGAACCCAGCCCCTGCCCCTTCTCTTGCTGTCCATGTTGCATTGCATTGTCTGTCGGCTGCTGATTTCCTGCCTACCTGACTGTCCACACTGGCTCTCTGGGCCTCACTGACACAGCACGGTCTGCCTCAGAAACCTATGGTCACACAGGAGCAATCCCCAACTGACTTCTAACTCTCTCATCTTGACCTGGTGCCCTCATAGACACCTTACTACTAGCTTTTCTGCCCCAATTGCACTTCTGTCCCACCCTGACCCATTCAACAAACACACATTGAGTTCTTAAAGTGTGCCAGGGAACCCACAGATGAAAAACATGGTCCTGCCTTGAATGACACCTGTGACAGCTCCTGTCTTTTGGAAAAGGATTGTCTAGCCTCCACAACGAGGTTTTCTTGCCCACTTTGATGAGTAGACAACAAGGTGCTTTCTGGTGGGGCCCTGGAGCCAGCCCTCTTTTTTTTTTTTAAGGTTTTTAAATTTATTCATTTGAGAGAGCCAGCGAGAGAGCAAGTGAGAGCATGGGCAGAGGGAGGGTGAAAGGGGGAGGGAGAGGAAGACTCCCTGCTGAGCAGGGAGCCCGACATGGGCTGACCCTGGGATCATGACCCAAGCCAAAGGCATATGCTTAACCAACTGAGCCACCCAGGTGTCCTGTGTGTGTTTTTAAGAAAGGATATACTCTCATTGTAACATAAATGCTTTTTTATATAAGAATGCATAAGGAACAAATTATTATGGGCATATCTGGGAAGGAGAATAAGACCATACTAGGAAGCTGTATTCCTTTTATTTTATTTAATTTGGAACCTATATTCATTTTAAACTCTATAATGGGAACTTAAGTTACTTTCATGATAAAAATACAAAGTTGACAGGGTACATATATTACTTTCATAATAAAAATGTAAATTCAAATAAAGTCATGGCAAACCAAATACATCTTATTTTTTCATTTTTTTTAAAGATTTTTAAAAATTTTATTTGAAAGAGAGAGAGCGAGAGAGCACAAGCAGAGGGAGTGCCCAGCAGAGGGAGAAGCAGGCTCTGTGCTGAGCAGAGAGCCTGATGCGGGACTCGATCCCAGGACCCCAGGATCATGACCTGAGCCGAAGACAGATACTTAACTGATTGAGCCACCCAGGTGCCCCAAACCAAATACATTTTAATTAGGAGTTTACTCCCAATCTCCCTCTGGTACCTAGGTTGTCATGCCTTATCTTCTCATACACTACCAAGTCTGAATCTCAACAGCTGCAACAGAAGATGATGGGAAAACAAAACATATAAAGAAATAAACATATCAACACCATATATGATAAAAAATTTAAAAATTCCTCTAGGTTTCCAATTGGGACAATTAGTAGAGGCTAAATTTTCTAGAGAAATTCTCTCTTTAATTAAAAAAAAAAGGATTTATTTATTTATTTTGAGGGGGGTGGAGGGACAGAGGGAGAGGGAGAGAGAGAATCTCCAGCAGGCTCCATGCTGAGTGCAGAGCCTGACGCAGGCCTTGATGTGGGGCTCGATCTCAAGACCCTGAGATCATCACCCTGAGATCACCACCTGAGCCAAAACCGAGCGTCGGATGTTCAACCGACTGAGCCACCCAGAAGCCCCTAGAAAGGTCTCGTTAAAGCTGCAGACTCTCCACTCAGATTGGAGGGAGCAGGAAAATATTTTTCCTTTATATTCTAAAAACTATTGCAGGACAGTAAATTCTTCCTCCCACTCCTTTTTCCTTCTGCCCTGAAAAAGGACTGCATTTTAAAGCTTTCCTTCTTTAGATGATAAGTTCCTTCCAAGAAGGGAAGGGCTGAATTTTAGGTCACTTGTCCACCCACTTCCTGAGAACAGGTCACTTCCTCCGTCCTTATTGTGGACCCCGCCTGAAAGCACGGGGAAGGACTATTCTTTGGCTTGGTGGTTTGGTCAAATGGCCTTTGAGGGGTCAAGTTTGTCTGAAGACCTCTTGATTTCCTTGGATTTTTGTTACCCTGGAACTTCTCCCACAGCGAAGAGGAGGGACAAAAACAACCAGGTCAAAAGATTTGAGAAGGTGGAGTTAGTTTGACTGTTTCTCTGAACAACTTTTTAATAGAGAGAATCCCTGTCAGACTCATTCTGTTCCTGCCCTTTTCCTACCTTTCAGGATCACTTAACCTTTCTGGCCTTGGAGAGCTTTCCCTCATAGTGAGAGGGCAGGAGATGGAGGAAAATGGTAGCGAGTGGCTGAACTAGGGTCTGACTCATTCCATCTGCCTCAAATGCCTGCAAAATCTCCTGGTTCATCCCCCTCTTCTCCCTGTGGGAATTCAGTGCCCCCTTCAGGCAGGGCTCTTCTCAGCTGTAAGCACTGCCCCTTCTGCCCTCCAGACTGTCCTTGAGTCCTTCCACATTCCACTCCTCTCCTTCCCACCCCTACTCCCTGTTCAAATACTGCCCACCTTTTCAGGTTACCCTTTTGGTCCTTTCATGAAGATCTCCCTGAGCACTGATATTATGCTAAGAAAGTACTGGATCTTAAAAATACTTCAAAAACTGTGCAAAAGATTATTATTATCACTGATGACCTTCGCTATGGGGCACATTCAAGCTGCAGGCTTAGCCCCATGGCAGCCTGTGGTGGAAGCCTGGGATTCTCTGGTTGGCTTTTCCAAACAGGTGACCTAGAGCAGCAAAAGGGAGTGATGGCCCGGTGGGCCAAGAAGCTCTCTATCGCTCAGGGTGAGAGAGAAGCCAGGCAGAACCAGCCTGCTGGCAGGAGGTGCAGGGAGAAATTAGGCTGCAGTTTGTGCGTCAAATTCCAAACTGTTTTGCCTCAAATACGAAGGGGTCACTTTCTAAGAGGAAGTCAGTTCTTCCCACAGCTTACCTGATGTCACCAAAACAACTCTTCATTGCTCTCTCAGAATACAGCAGGATACAGTGTGGTCTGGGGACAGAACCCGGACATTCATTCAACCAGTTCCTCTGACCAGGGCATTCTGGCTGTCGCCATCCAGACCCAGGGGTTCCTGTTTCCAGATTTGTTAGTAGAAAGGGAATCTGGGCTTGAGTCAGGGGAATCATAAAGTGTTAAGGGGTAGAAGGGAATCGAGGAGAAATCCTACATTCTCTGATAAGGTGAATGAGGCCTAGAGAGATTTCAGAAGTGGTTTCCAAATGCCAATCCTTATATCTGTCTTCTGGGGGGTGGGTGGGGTAAAAAAGGACAAAGTAGTGAGTTTTTAAAAAGTTAACTAAATTTATTCAATTTAAAAGATGTGTCTTTTATTCTGGTATTATGGTCTTCTTGGGGTTTTAGGATTTAAGGGAATTTTGAATGCTCTTTAAACAAATGTAATGACTGTACTTGAAATTCCAAAGTTCAGATCCCTCGGGGTTAGGTAACTCAACAAAGGCCCTATACGTCTAGTCAAGGGCAGAGCTGACTTTGAATTTCTATTACTCTCTGTTTTCCTCTTAAGTCACAGAGACACTTAACGTATGACCTGGGGTAAATGATTTACATCCTGAGGTCCAGATTTTGCCATCTGTAAAATGAGGGATGATAAAATCTGCCTAGGGTCACCAAGCATTCATGAGGCAAAAATGAGATAATGGAGAAAAAAAACGTTAAGAAGTAAGGTCTTTACACTGACCAAGGGCTCGGTCATCCATTGATTCTTGACACTCTGTGTGGATTGTTTGCTTTGAAGACTCTAGTAGTTTCCCAGGGCTGCCGGAATGAAGTGCAACACAGCAGTGGCTTAGAACGACAGAAATTTATTCTGTTTCAGGCTAGGCATCTAATATCACGCTATTGGCAGGGTCATACTCCTTCCGAAGCCTCTGGGGGACTGTCCTTCCTTGCCTTGTCCACTGCCGGTGAGCCCAGCTGTTCTTTGGCTTCTTCCAGAATGACTCCTTTCTCTGCTTCTGGTTTTCCATGACTGTCTTCTTCTTCTTCTTTTTAAAGATTTTATTTATTTATTCGACAGAGATAGAGACAGCCACGAGAGAGGGAACACAAGCAGGGGGAGTGGGAGAGGAAGAAGCAGGCTCATAGCGGAGGAGCCTGATGTGGGACTCGATCCCATAACACCAGGATCATGCCCTGAGCCGAAGGCAGACGCTTAACCGCTGTGCCACCCAGGCGCCCCTCCATGACTGTCTTCTGTCTCTGTGACTCTGTCTCTTCACACAGTAGTGTTCTTTTCATGAGGAAACCAGTCACGTCAGATGAATACAACCCCATCTTAACGTGATTTCATCTGCATTGAGCCCATTCCCATACGAGGTCATGTTCTGAGCTACAAGGGGTTAGGACTTCAACACGTCTTCTTTGCAGGAGGGACACCACTCAACCCGTAACAAAGACCATCAGGGTAAATTTTAAGTTGTGGTTTAAGTGGCACCAGCTGCCATAACTCTAAGGAAAGCAAATTTCAGTCACCCTACTCTTCCAAAAAGGACCACTATGAGGCAAAAACAAAAGGAAGTGGGGAGGTCGGGGGGTGGGGGTGGAGGAAAATTAAAGCAGCTGGTTAATCAACAAACGGAATCTGGGGCTCCTGAGGGATGGAGCACTTACAGCTCCAAGGGCTTGACCAAGCTTGAAAGCAAATTCCAGGCTGTGCTCACTCCTCAGAGAACTCTTAGCCAGAGAGCTGCTCCCCCAAACAGTCTGCATTGCCAGGGAAAGGTGAAGCTTTCTTAAGTCAACACACTTGGGCCTGAAGCAATATTTGTTTATGAAGGGTCTGAGCTGGGTTTTGCTCTGCCAGGAGCGGACATACTGGCGGCGGGGGCACTGCTGGCCAGTCCGGCCTCGTCAGGCCCTGGGGCCAGTTGAATCAACACCAGCACTCTTCTTGTCTAGCTGCAAGCCTCCGCTTCCTTTCCAGAGAGTTTTTTTTGTTTTTCGTTCTGACTCAAAGGTCAAAGGCAGCTGTGTTCAATTCTCCCAAGGACTGGGCCAAAGAAGGACATGGTCACAAGGAACTCTGCTCAGATCTTGCAAACATTCTCTCTCCATGAAGTTTCTGGACCCTGAGACATGTTCCCTGAGGAAGACAGCGCTGCATTCTGGCTTTTGCTGGCTGTGGGCACTTTTGCTTTTGTGGGTTCCTCCCTCCATACAGAAATATTAAAAAATTATGTTTTATATAATGGGTATAAAGATTAGCATAATTCACCCTGGATTCTTATTATAGGTTTTATTTGTTTATTTTTTTAAGTAGGCTCCATGCCCATTGATATTATATATATATTTCCTTCTAGTTTTAAAATAAGTTAAAATTGAAACTTTTTTTTTTTGGTCCCTAAAATATCACGGGCCCTTGGCACTGTGCCTACTGTGTCTATGGATAAGTCATCTGTGGAGAGAGGCTATGCTACTTTTAAGCATGTGGGCATGGGTACAGTGAGGGGTGTGTGTCTGTATCTCTGCGTGAGAGTGTCATTTAGATCTAGGAGATGATTTAAAATCAATCCAGTCTGGACACAGAAGAATGACCAAAATGACCTCTTGAGGCCCATGTAAGCTGAAGGAGTAAGGTACCAAGCTCTTTCTCTCTAGAGAGTTTGGTGCTCTCTTTCCTCCTATGAACCCAGATATATATCCAAAGGGAAAGTGCATCTATCTTGTCAGTTTTTCCCTCACTTCCAAGTTCAATATGTGGATACTTTGCTTCATTGCAGGCCAAAAATGTAGAGGTGGATGTGCAAAACAGGGTGATGAGAAGGGGAGAAAGCCAGAAGGAATTACCTGGACCACTAGCGTAAACAGGGGCTAGGAGCTGAGATTATTGCATATCAACACAAATCCTGCCTTGCGGAGGGGCCCAAAAAACATATTTCACTGGGAACTATTTGTGGTTTTGATCACAAAATATTTCATCTTCCATCTAATCTAGTGTTTACCTACCTTCTCCTCCATCAAGGAAAGTTGTACCAGTTTTACTGAGTCTAGGAAGCATTCACTGAGTCATTAGACTCACCTGTGCATTGGCAAACTTCTGTAAAGGGCCAGCTAGTACATATTTTAGGCTTTGTAGGCCTTACAGTCTTTGTTGCAACTACTTAATTCTGCTGTTATAGTGCAAAAGCAGTCATGGGTAATATGTAAAAAAAAAAAAATGGCCACAGATATGTTCCAATAAAACTTTATTTACAAAAACAGGTGGAAGGCCAGATTTGGCTTGTGAGTTGTAGTTTGCCAAACCCTGGACTACCCTATCTTTCTCTTCCTGACCACATTCTGTTCTTAAGTGTCTATTATGTGCTATACGCTGTTAGGTCCTGTAATAGTTAAGTTTTCCTGTTTATGCTTGTTTCTTCAATGGCATCAAAGGCTCTGCTTTCTTCTGTATCCTCCACAAAGCTTAACATTGTGCTGAACTGAGAATACGTTGGCTTCTTATGATATTTATTGCTTATATTTTTCTGGTTTTGAAATCTAATGGGGAAGGGATTAAGTAAATTCACTAAAATCCCCAATTTGTATTTGGTATTCAATTACCTTTCCTTTCAGACTTCTGCTTTCCTCATGGAGCAACCTCCAGCTCTTGCCTGCAAGGCCCATCCTATAGAGCTTGGCTGGCAGTCACTATATTCAACACTTGTCAGTCAACAAATATCTATTTAGCACGTACCAATATGCTCTAGACTATTATTAAAAAAAAAAAACATGCGATCTCTACTCTAAGTGTTTATAAACTGTGGACATTGGTAGCACACCAAAAAACCACAGTCCCACTAGTATGCCTTTTTGAAGTCCTTTCCCACGTTGACTCTTGGGTTGGCTGGGTGGCTTCCTCAGCAAATGAGATACTAACACACATGAAGCAAGCAGATACTTGCATATTGGAGCTCTACTTCTTCTTTTTTTTTTTTTTTTTAAAGATTTTTATTTATTCGACAGAGATAGAGACAGCCAGCAAGAGAGGGAGGAACGCAAGCAGGGGGAGGTGGGAGAGGAAGAAGCAGGCTCATAGCAGAGGAGCCCGATGTGGGGCTCGATCCCATAACGCTGGGATCACGCCGTGAGCTGAAGGCAGACGCTCAACCGCTGTGCCACCCAGGCGCCCCTGGAGCTCTACTTCTTGAAATGCTCCCTTTCAGAACTTAGCTGCCGTGCTGTAAGGAAGCTCAGGATAACCCGCTAGAGAGGAGACCATGTGGAGAGGCCCCAGAAATGAGGCACCATATGGAGAGAAGGGCCAGCTAGCCCCTAGTGGTTCCAATCTCCTCCGCTGAGGTATCGGACATGCGAGTGAAGACTTCTTGGATCTCCCATCACAACTGAGCCTCCAGATGACTGCGGCTGCATGAGAGACATTGAGCCAACCGGCAAAAGAACCACCCAACTGATCCCAGCCCATATTGTACAGCTGTGAGTAATAATCATTAAAGTCACTAAGTTTTAGTGTGATTTGTAATGCAGCAATAGACACATTAATTGATAATTGATAGACAATAATTAGGAAGAGTGTACACACACACACACACACACACACACACACACACACACACAGAATCCAATCAAGAAGATGCACCAGGCCATACCTTCTGGATCAAAGAATTGTACCAGCAACTCAAAGCCCAAAGACGAGGGTTGGCAAGGCTGGAACAAAACCACTGAGGGAGTGTTCTGGGCCTGAATAACAGATAGGATTTGAATACGTGGAAAAGAGCAACCTACGCAAATAAACAGTGAGAGCAAAGTCTCATCTCTCTCTGGACTGCATGCCTTTTTAAAAGAAGATTCTGGGTGCTAAAAGCAGCCCTAAGGATGGACTCTAATGATGGACTTCCAGGAATGGTGATGTAAGGAGGCATTCTGGTATGTAGCTGAGGCACCCTCTGGTTTCTCTCAGAACATACACGTGGGTGGCAAACTACTCCACTTACTCATAAAGCCAGCCCTGATAAAAATAATCTATTATCAATTTAGAAAACTCCTAAGGCAAAATCCCCAGAACTGTAATAGGAAGGAGGTTCTCTCTTAGGAGGAATAATTAGGAACAGCTAGGTTTACACTGCCTAATTTATAAAATGGCCAAATGCAAGGTTTCAGGGTCCTGTTATTATCCATCCTGGTCCATCTTGTTTACTAATGATTTGGTTTCTTGTTTATCTACGTACAACTTAATTTTTGAAGGCTAATCACTTCTCTACCAGCAGAGTTTTTGGTTCCCTGATGGCAACACCATTGACTAAGATCCGGAGCTGGACAATGATAACACTGTATTGGAGTTGACTTTTCCCTTCTCTGCAATCCCCACGAGAGCAGGAGATCCTCAAAGGCAGAGATTTCTTCTGTTCAGTGTTGTGTCTCCAATGCCTACCTATCGATTGACATATAGCAAGTGTTCAATAAATGTGTAATGAATTAATGAGAAACCCAGGAATATGCCAACCACAAAACCAGGCACATTAGAGTGGAAGACATAGGAGGCATAAAAGGTTACTAACATTTAATGGTGCAACTCTATTCCAGATTCTGTATTAAGCATGAGATGAATCTTTTGTTCACTCTTAGGGTTTAGCAAGTTTTAGTTACATCTGGAGAGGTTAAATTATTTATCCATAGCTGGAATTCAACTGGGCTCCTCTGTTCCCAAGTCCATGCTACACTTTCTACTCTCCTCCTGGATGTTGCATACTGCCCAGCCACGCCTATTTGAGGGTTCACTAAATAGGGACAGAGACTGAGGAGAGATTGACAGAGGGGCTCCCTTAGAGAACTTTTGCTTGGCCCTCAGGAAAGAGCTCACTTACCCCCAGGTGTGTTGGAGGATTAAATGCAGACAGAAGATGCCCTCAGAGTCTTTGAAGAGCACAAGGAGGCAGGAGTTGGCACTCAGCCTGTGGTGGGAATAAGGACGAGTCTCTCCCAGGCTGTTCTCATCTCCTTCAGGAGATGTTCTCTGGAAGGACTGACAGGCAGGAGAGGGCAGCCAGACCTGCCTATTCATAGGGTGGGGCATTACAACTTGACCCCATTTCTCCCAAGTTTGGTGATTAAGATCGGGAGCTCAGGGTGAGGCAAGGGCTTGGCATTGGGGATGAAGTCAATGAGGGAAATTCGGGCTCACAAAGAGCAGGGTGGAGCTGGGGTGAGTCAGGGGGCAGCACCCAGCATGGGGCAGCCTTTGGCAGGCAGGGGCAGATCTGAGGAAAGTGTCTAACTGCATCCCTGTACCTGCGGCTTTGCGGGCACCGTTTGTCAGCTGCGGTGCAATAGGTTCACCTCTGGCTTGGTCTCCGGTGGCCTAGGCTCAAATCCTAGCATGGCCATTGACTCTCCCGATGGCCCTGGCAAAATCATTTGCATTTTCGGGGCTTCAGTTTCCCCTTTGATAGCATGGGACTAAAATGCTAGGTTGGGGTGACAAATCAATGGGGAAGCATGCTGAACATCAGTTCCCCTCCTTCTCCCTGTCCTGCTGGCCCTTGATAGTCCCCAGAGCCTTAAAGGTGAGCTGTGTCAGGCAGGGCCACCTTATGATTCTCATGTGTCCCTTTTGACTTCCTCGGTTGCTTCTTTCATAAAAAAATTATTAAAAATTCTGTTTTATGACTATATTGTTATAAAGAGGGATATAATCCAAACTGGGCTTATTATCATATATTCATTATTATTATACTCATTTTTCTTCTGATTCTAACAGAAATTAACATTATAATATTTTGGGCCCTAAAAATACCATGGGCCCCAACGCTGCGCCTAATGGGTATGCTGGCTCTGACGTTAGGCCATATGCTATTCCTGTAGGCCTGGGTCTCTTCCTTTTGCCTAAATATTTGAGTCCCATTGCAATCAAAATGGTTCAGGACAGTGAATTCACAATGGAAGAGACATTTCTCCCCTAAGATACTCATTGGGTCAGTGAGGGTGTGTGTTGCACATGGTTACGGGTATTTCTGTGGTGGTTTTGGTGTGTCGGCGCCTCGGTATAGCTGTTTTGGAGTGGAGGCAGGATAGTGTGAAAGCCTAAATTATAAAGTGCCTGAAACTTCACTGGTTTATCCAACAAATATTTTTTTGAATATTTACCACACGCCAAGCCCTGTTATGGGAAACAGAGCTATAGTACAATGAACAAAAAAGACCGAGTCCCTGTTCTCATGCAGCTTACCCCCTAGGGGAGGGAAATACACAAGAAACCAAAAAATTATGTCATGTGGTAAGTGTTAAGCAAGGTGGGTAGGGAGAGCCAGTGGTGATAAGGTGAGAGCAGAGTGTCTGTTACATAGAAGGTGATCAGGAAACACATCTTTGGTAAGGTGATATTGGAGCAGAGCCCCAAAGGAAGTGAGGGATGGAGCCATGTGGCTATCTGGGGGGATAGCATTCCAGGCAGAATGAAAGGCAGGTACAGGGCACCTGGGTGGTGCAATTGGTTAAGTGAATGACTCTTGGTTTTGCTCAGGTTGCGGTCTCGGGGTCATGAGATCGAGCCCCGCATCGGCTTTGCGATCAGCACAGAATCTGCTTGGGATTCTCTGTGCTTCTCCCTCTGCCCCTCCCGCTCGTGCTCGCTCTCTCTCAAATAAATAAATAAATCTTTAAAAAAAAAAAAAGGCAAGTACAGACACCCTGTAGCAGAAGGCTTCTCGGCGGGCTCGAGGAACAGAACGGAGCAGTGTGGCAGGAGATGAAGTTAGACAGGCAGCATAGGGCCAGATCATGTAGGGCTTTGTAGGTTGTTGTAAAGACTCTAGCTTGTAGTCCAAGTGTGATGAGAATCCACTAGAAGAATTTGTTAGAGGAGTGTCATGATCTGACTTAGCTCTTAATAGTATCACTTTGGCTGCTTGCATGGAATAGATGGGAGGAGGCAAGCACAGAAGGGAGGAGGCCAGTTAGGAGAGAATTTATACGGATGTGGACCAGAGGGTTAGCAATGGGTCATGCTGAGAAGTGGTCAAAGTGGGGATATGAAGGTAAAGCCAACAAGAATGGCTGGTATATTAAGATGTCTGGGGAAACCAGAAAAAGAGGAGTTAAGGAAACTCCTAAAGGGGAAGCACGGAATTGGCATTTACTGAAATGGGGAAAGGGAATGGGTGTGGGGAACACTCTAAGAGTTTCATTTCGAATGAGTTAATTTTGAGATGCTTTTCTTTAAGGTTCTTAAACTGAAGCCCTGGCCAGGGCTTTCTAGCCCCATAGTGACCAGTCTTTGGATGTGGGCTGCCCCCAGCAAGGGGTGCAGAAATGAACCGAGGAAGCTCCCTTCAGCTGACAACATTATCCAGAGAGGGACAGAGCTGTGAGCCATCAACAAGCGACACTCACGGATGCTGAGGGAATGCACGTCTTAGTCCTGAGGTGGGGGGATCTGGATGCCTCCTCATAGCATAACCAATACAAACCACCTCTTGTGTTGCTTAAATCCACTCCATCTGGGAACAGTTTCTTTAGAAATGTAGTTGGTCTGTTTCCTTGGGAAATTTATGGAAGGTTAGGAGGATGAACAAGCCACACTTCTCCCTGTCTCCACTACTGCAGCTAGTCTTGAGGCCACAACCAATACTCATCATCTCCCTCCTATACTATCCATTCTAGAGTCCCCTCATCCCTGCCTGGCACCTCTGCTGTTCCAAGTGGCTCACCTGGTGTTGTCACCCACACCCTCATCCCTAAGGGATCTGAGCAGTGGGTCACCATGCCCTTTCCAGATTAAGGCTGCTGCACTTTTCCATTTACCTTTATAATTGGGAGAGGGAATATCAAGAGACACCACAGTAGATCACATGAGTGCCAAAGATATTCTTCATTGCTCCTAGAGTATAACAGAGCATGCTGATGATTAGGGTCCATCTCCTTGGCCAATGTGGTGATCCTTTTCTGTCTGCTAGTCTCTTGGCATGAGGTGCCTGAAGTGACGAGGCAGCAGCCGTGGCTTAAAGTTTGCTGGAATTCCTACTGTACCTCCACCTGGTGGAAGCATTCTCCCTTTGGGAACTGGGGACTCTAGACCCACAAAGCCTCAAGCTATCGGGGCTGGAAGCACCAACTCCCCAAGGAGGTCACTGGAGTGATGGTGATTGGGTACTCCTCGTGGTTCCTGGACCTCTGTGTTCTGCCTATGGGAGACACAGTACCGTATAAAGTTGATCAGGATGAGATCACATCCTGGGGGACAACAACACAACTTTGTAGCATATCAATTCCAAATTGGTGCCTCAGCTGCATCTTTAAGCAGCCACTTCTACCCTCTATCAGGCCAGCCGCTTTTGGGTATGAGATAGACGAGGGGATACCATGGTCACGCTTGATCCCATGTCAGTGGATCTAGTGTTCTGTAAGCCTCTGGATTATGGTGTTAGCCAAGGCTTCACGGGCAAGAAAGGCAAATCCAAATATGGAATATCAACCAGGAATACGTTGTTTTTAAATTAAATCTTTATTTGATAATTGGAAATGCATATGCAGTTGTAAAAATTAAAACAGAGACCTTATGGCCTCTTTTACCCAGTTTCCCTCAATGGTACATCTTGCCAGACGATAGCACAATGTCACAATTGGGATATCAACACTGATACAACTCAAATTGCCCCAACTTTACTTGTACTCATTTGCGTGTGTGTGTGTGCGCGTGGTTGTGCACATGCACTTAGTTCTATACAATTTTATCACCCACGTGGGTTTGTATACCTACCACCACAGTCCAGATACAGAACAGTTCCAACCCCACAATGATCCCTATACTGGTCTTCTATAACCACAGCTGCCTCTCCCTTCCTTCCCCCATCCCTAATGCCGGACAACCATGGATCTGTTCTCCCTTTCTAAAATTTTGTCATTTCAAAAATTTTTTATAAACAGAATTATACAGTATCTAAGTTTTAGGAATTGGGTTTTATATCACTCAGCATAATTCCCTGAAGATTCATCCAAGTCCTGCTCATCAATAGCTCATTGTTTTTGTTGCCGAGTATTCTGTGGTACGAACATACCACAGTTTGTTTAACTATTCACTGGGGGACATCTGGGCTGTTTTCATTTTTTGTTAGCTGTAATGAATAAAGTTTCTTTGAATATTTGTGTACAGGTGTTTGTGTGAACACAAGACTTAATTTCTCTGGGATAAAGGGCCAAGAGTGTAATTGCTGGGTCATACGGTAATTATGTTTAGTTTTATTAAAAAACTACCGAGCTGTTTTCCAGTGCAGCTGGACCATTTTACATTCCCACCAGCATTGCGTGAGTGATCCAATCCTTCTACATCCTCACCAGCACTTGATGTCAGGATTTTTAATTTTAGTTGGTATGTAGTGATATCTCTTGTGGCTTTAATTTGTATTTCTCTAATGGCTAATGATATGGAACATCTTTTCCACATGCTTATTTGCCATCCGTATATCTTCTTCAGTGAAATGTCTGTTCATATTTTTGCCCATTTTATAATTGGATTTTTTAACTGTGAGTTTGAGATTTTTATATATGTGTATTTTTAGACAGCAATTCTCTGTCAGACGTACATTTCACAAATATTTTCTCCCAATTATTGTTTGTTTTTAAATCCTCCTTATAGGGTCTTTCATAGAACAAAAGTTTTACATTTTGATGAGGTCAAATTTACCAATTTTTCCTTGTGGGTCATGCTTTTGGTGTCAAGTCAAAAAACTCTGCCTAGCTCTAGATCCCAAACATTTTCTCCTGTTTTTTTTTTTTTATTGTTGTTAGTTTTATAGCTTTACATTTTACATGTAAGCTCATGATCCATTTTGAGTTAATGCATGAAGTTATGCATATGCATTTGAGTTAACAAAATATGTCTTAATGCCAGTCAAACTGGTGTTTCCTCTTCCAAAATGAAAAAGTTCCAGTGTAATCAACTTGCCATAAGTGGTTGGCTTGTGTCCTTGAAGGATGGTGCTATATTGGGGGCTGAGCATCAGCTTCTCTTCCTGGCAGGTTGGTCATTTGTGGAGGCAGTAGCTAGACTAGCCTTATGACTGGGAGTTTGCACAGAGGTAGCCAGTGACAGAGCGATCTTAGATCAACTGGTTGTCATTCTGTCTACTTGGGTTTAGTGGCAATTGTTTTCTGGTGGCTGTTAATACTTCATGCCCACTTCCATAGGTCTATCGACATGACTCTCCGTCAGACCTCCCTGTCCCTTATCTTCCAAGCTTTGTCCTTCCCAGGCCTCTGACCAACACAGCCAAGTTATTCATCACTACCGAGATATTCTTTCCTTCAGGCTATTTATCTTTTCTTACAAGAGAATCACAGGTGCATGGAAGCTCTATCTATTATGGAGGTTTCCCCTCACCACTGTTTTTTCAGGGCTGTCCTGGATGGGCTGTAATAAAGCACCAGTCCACTTGTGGTGTGACCCATCTGTGACCCAAGCTTGGCTTCTTCCACCTCTATCAGCTGATCATAAGAGCCCCATCTCATGCCTCCAAGTAGGAGCTGAGGGAAATGTGGTAGTTGACACCAGTGTCTGGAAGCTACATAGCCTTTCCAATCTAGCCTCAAAGTCAATACAGCATCACCACCTTGTTCAGTTGGTAGAAAGAGTCACAAACGTTCCCAGATTGAAGAAAAAAAAATCAGACTCTACTTCTTGATGTGGGTATAGCAGCTCACATTGTAGAAGACTGTGTGGTATGGGAGATTTTGGGTCATCTTTGGAAAATATAACCTACCACAACAAGGTCTCTCTACTCTGACTGGCAAGAACTTGAATGATTCCCAGCTCTGCATGAGCCCTAGGAATTTTTCAGCTTATAGCTCCCAGGAACTAGGCTTTCTCCAGTGGTTTTTCTTTGGCCTGGTCTTGTGAAGTATCACCCTGTGCATGTACAGCCTGGTGTTCATCTAAAGAGTTAACTCCTTATCCAGAGCTTTTCACCCACGTAGCTCCTTCCTTTTCAGCATTTATCTAGCAAATTTTAGCTGACTCGGCTTCCCCAAACTCTAATTTGCCTCCTCAGTTCAGCAAGACCACTGGGCTCTGTTATGGTTTTCCCAAACAATCTGCAAAAATTGCAATGGTTCTGTAATGGAGGCTGAGTAATATGAAAATTTCCTCCATAACTGAGGGTTCATCTCATTTGTTTCCCTTCCCTCAGGGATCACAGTCCTGTTCTGTCTCTTGTCCAACGTCTAAGAATAGTGGTTTCATACCTTTGATCCAGTTTTTTGGTTGGTTATGGTGAGACAGTACTTCCCATTTTTTCATAGGTGGAAGCAGAACCTGAATATATTTTGAAGATAAGCCAATGGGATTTGATTATGAGTTGGATATATGTTGTGAGAAAAAGAGAGATGTCAATCAAGGATGACTTCAAGTTTTTCGGCCTGAAACTGGAAGGGTGGCATTGCTATTACCTGAAGTTAGATCAGAATTGGGTTGGGGGGGGGAGTAAAATTAGGAATTTAGTTTTAAAAATGTTAAACTTAAATACCTATTGAACATCCAAGTGGGACTGTCAACTTTTCAGTTGGATATTGGAGTCAGGTGTTCAGGTTGGTGATCAGCCTAGAAATTTACAACTGGGAATTGTCTCTGTATAGATGGTATTAGAAGCATGAATCTGAAAGAAATCACCAAGGAAGAAAGTGTAGATAGAAAAGCAAAGTCCAAGGACTGAGATCTGGGACACTCCAATATTAAATATTTGGGGAGACGAAGAGGAACCCTGAAGTTGTTTGTGCTAACTCTCCCTCTCCTCTGTCCCCATTCACTTTCACTCCCATGACTATGCCCCATTCTGTCTTGCTGATTTTCTGGCTCTGACTTCTGCTGCCCTGTTTTGTCCTGTGGCCATCCCAGTCTGGGCCTGACAGATCAGTTCCAGGATTGATACTGGGCCTCAGAAACTGCTGTAGTCAATCCATGTCCTCAGAGTACTCTGAAGTCATTTGAGATCCATCTGGCTCCATCAGGGCTGACTCCTGCCAAAGTATAGGGTGGGAATAAGGCGAATGGCTCATGACTTCCAGAGTGAGCAGCTCCCTTGGCCAGAACCCCTTATCATCTGTGATAGTACCTCCCATGTTGAAAGCTCAGAAAAACAGGGAAATAGCAGATATATCATCCTAGACCAAGACAGTTTCTTCTGCCAAAGATTCTGTCCTGCACAGTATTGCTATGTGGGCAAACTTGGTAGTTGTATTCTATGCCATTGGCCTCAAAATACTAAGTGTGTATTTTCCAAATAGCTCCAATTTCCCCATAGCAATTTATTATTGACTGGATAGTAGTAATCAATATTAACATCATTCATCTAGCCACATGTGAAAAGGATTACATAAGGAATTTTATCATAGTACTATTTATAAAAGTAAAAATATTAGAAATGACCTACATGACTAACAGGAGACAGAAGCAGCATGTTGTGGTACACCCGTAATAAAAACACATTAAAATAATTTTGCAGATATGCGAAGATGCTTATAATATATTGCTGATTTAAACTTTTTTTTTTTTTCCAGAGGAGAGGAGGGGAGGGACAGAGGGAGTGAGAGAATCCTAAGCAGGCTCCAGCCCCAAGCCTGGTGCAGGGCTCTATCCCACAATCCTGAGATCAGGACCTGAGCTGAAATCAAGATTCGGATGCTTAAGTGATTCAGTCACCCAGGCACCCTGATTTAAATATTTTAACAAGGCAATACAGTGTGGTGTTTAAAGGACTTTCGAATAAACAGATTTAAAGAGAACTCCATACCTTGAACTCTAACAACTAATGGCTAGGTAGGGAAGGAGGCAAAGGAGACTTAGCAAGATCCGAGTCAAAGACCAGGTCAAAGGTAGAAGAAAAGCACTGTGTCATAGAAGGCAGGGGAAGATTTTTTTTCTTTTAAAAGAAAAAAGGAACGGTCATTCAACCATTCAATAGAGTCAAATGCCGAAGAGGCAAGGCGAGGATTGAAAGATGACCACTGTATTGACCATGGATATCACTGATGACCATTGCCAGAGCTGTTCAAGTAGAATAATGAGAGTAAAAGCCAGATTGGAGTGGGTTGAAGGGTAGATGGGAGATGAGAAAATGGAACTATTTTGAGGAATTAGATTGTGTAGAGGAAGAGAGACAGAAGGCCACAGATAGAGGATGTACATTCAGGGATTCTTTTTTTATCGAGAGAGACAGGAGTTTGTTTAACCACAAGAGGGATCCCATAGAGAGGGAAAGACTGGATACACAGAAGAGCAAGATGGGATAAATTACAGATGAGGTTCACGAGAAGGGGAGTGAGGATGGGCTATGAAATATAAGTGGGGGAATTGCTCTTGGTTAGTTAGTAGGAAGGAGGACTCTTCCATTGTAACAGAAAGCAAGAAGTAAGGGTGATATATGGGTAGGTTTAAACATTTGGTAACACAAAGGAAGGACTTGATGACTTGTGTGGAGGGCATCAGAGGGGTCAGGGGAGTGGGGAAGGTTTGAAACAGTTGTTGATAGGAGTTGATAGGAGTGTGAGCTGACCAGAGACACGTAGTAAACTTTTAACCACCCTTTTGTTCCATGTGGGGCTGGTGATCCTGAATTGTAGTGGAACCCATCTGCCCGACTGTGAGACTTTCTTCAGTAGTATTTGGTTGTTAGGGTGCAGGCAAGAAGGAAGCAGGTAGAATGGTTCATCTGTGGCTGGGGTTTAGCCATACAGGACATGAAAATGCTTGCGGGCCTGCGTGGATGGGGATGAGCCAGCCACCCAGCTCTTCTGTGGAAGCACAGCCAGAGGGAAATGGGAGTAGGGTGGTTCCTCTGTCTCCACTAAATGAGTTTCTCTGAAGTCCACCTTCCAAACTTCCTGTCCCTGGGAAAGCCTGCCCTTTGTTAGCCTGACAAATTCCCCCACGTAGAGCTCAGCCTCCCATATGCTCTTTGCTGTTTCTGCAGGCTTGATAGGAACAATCCCTTTCAGTTTTCAGAAAGGTCTTTTTATACGTGCTGCTTCTTGATCCATACTGTGCTTTTGAGTGCATGGGAGGGACAGGGCTTGACTCCCTGAGGAAGGTCACCGTTAAGCTCTAGTGAGGACAAAACAGCCTTCTTTAATGCTCTACTCACTTGACACTCTGGTGCCAACACTTCCTGTAAGAAGCAATGGGGCTTCTTTTTCCTCTGGCCCTTCGCTTCTGTGGAAAGCAAAATAGAATGGAGCCACTTATTTTCCTCAGGTCTCAGCTTTTTACCCAAGCAGAAGAAACGGGGCAGCCAAGTTATAATTTGTGCATGTGTGACATTCCTAACCTGGTTGCCGGGCCAGACTTGGCACTGGGAAGGGAAGGGCTAGTGGAATGGAAGGAGTGAGGAAATCAGGTTCCAGCTCCCGCACAGGCCTCAGCTGTGACTTCTACTGCTTAGAGAGCAGAGGGGAGAGGGTGAACACAGGGTGAGCCATTGCCGGCTCTGCTGAAGAGTGGACAATGTTGCCCAAGCAGACTGGCTTTGGGAACAGGCTGGCCTCGGGAAGAAAGTCACATCCCCACCTCCACCTGACATACATGCTCCAACCAGAAAAAGGCCAACGTGAGTTTGCTATGTGTCTTTGCTCCCTCTGAGCAAAAGAACCTCGTTTAAATGATAAGCTATTGGCCGGCTGACGAACTGGGAGGTCACTTGCCATTTCTGGGCCTGTTACTTCACCCACAAACTGAGAGTTGAATGGGATGATTTCTAAGGCTCTTTCTGACTATAAATCTGATATATTCTGGGTATAAATCTGATCAAACTGGAATGACATCAGATTGTAATTGTTTTATGGGCACTGGATCCTGAGCTCTTAACACATATTGGATGATATACAGAGAGTCCCAGCACTAGTCCCAGCACTGATCCCAGAGGAAGGGGTCTGAGGAGAGAGAATAATTTAGGATGGCTCCACCCTAAAGAACGTGTTGAACACCATGGCTCTGACTCTACTTTTTAGGCCCCAGTCTCCTCAACTGTTAAAGAGACTCTAAGCCTAGAAGATCTTTAAGATGCAGTTCTGATTTTCTGTGTTGCATGTCTCTGTCCTCAGGTAATTCTGGGCCCCAATGTACTTACTGAACTATTTGCTTGGCACGTGTGCAGTGCTATAGTGGGACATGATCCCTGTCTCAAGGAGCTCACCATAGATTTTTAAAAATACGAAGCCACACACTTAGGAAAGTATGGTATAACATGAAATATCATCCATGGCTAAATGTATAACACAGAGACCCATTTCCGGGCATGCTGCAGGCTGGAGGAGCCACAATTAAGCTTGCTTGCCCCATGGCCTTCTTCGACATCAGTTCTCAAAAGGGGCTTTGTGGGTGTCAGCCTGCTGGGTTCAGTTCTGGCTTCACCACTTGTAAACTTCGGGGAAGTTACTCAACTTTTATAAGCTGTAAGGTCAGTTTCCTGATCTTCAAGATGGGGTTAATAAAAGGACTCCCTTGCCATGTTGTTGAAAGATTATATGAATTTTCAACAACTGGATACAGAGAGAATGTACCTCAACATAATAAAGGCCATATATTACAAGCACACAGCTAATATACTCAACAGTGAAAAGCTGAAGGCTCTTTTCTTTAAGATTAGGAGTAAGACAAGGATGCCCACTCTTACACTACTTTAATTTAACACAGTGTTAGAAGTCCCAGCCAGAGCAATCAGGTGAGAAAAAGAAATAAAAAGACACGTGAATCAGAAAGAAAGAAGTAGAACTGTCTCTATTTGCAGATGACATGATATTACATATAGAAACCCCAAAGCCTCCACCAAAAAACTGTAAGAATAAACAAATTCAATAAAGATGTAGGAAACAAAATATACAAAAATCAGTTGTGTTTCTATACACTAACAATGATCATAGGGAACTTAAGAAAACAACCCCATTTCCAGTTGCATTGAAAGAATAAAATACCCAGGAATAAATTTAACCAAGGAGATGAATGATCTGTATGCTGTATATTATAAAACACTGATGAAAGAAATCAAAGAAAACATAAATAAATGGAAAGATATTCCACGGTCATGCGTTAGAAGAATTAATATTATTAAAATGTCCGTACTACCCAAGGCAAGCTACAGATTCAATGAAATTCCTATCAAAATTCCAATGGAATATTTCACAAAAATAGAACAAACAATCCGAAAATGTGTATGGAACCACAGAAGACTCCAAATAGCCAAAGAAACGTTGTAAAAGAAGAACAAAGCTGGAAGCATCACACTTCCTGATTTCAAACAAAATTACAAAGCTATAGTAATCAGAAACAGTATGGTATTGGCATAAAAAGAGACACATAGTTCAATGGGAACAGAATAGAGAACCCAGAGATAAACCCATGCATATATTGTCAATTACTATTTTCAACAAAGGACCCAAGAATATATAATGGGGGAAGGACAGTATCTTCAATAAATAGTGCTAGGAGAACTAGGCAGCCTCATGCAAAAGAATAAAACTAGACTCCTATCTTACGCCATACACAAACATCAACTCAACCATAAAAGTGCCAGAAGAAAACATAGGGGCTAAGCTCCTTCATGTCAGTCTTGGCAATAATTTCTTTGGATTTGACACCGAAAGCAAAGACAACAAAAGCAAAAAAACATAAGTGGGACTACATCAAACTAAAAACTTTCTGTCTACAAAGGAAACCATCAACAAAATGAAAAGGCAACCTACTGAACAGTAGAAAATATTTGCAAATCATATATAAGGAGTTAATATCCGAAATATATGAAGAACTCACATACCTCAATAGCAAAAAACCCAAACAATTAAAAAAAAAAAGGTCAGAGGAACTGAATAGACATTTTTACCAAAGAACACATATAGATGGCCAATAGGTACATGAGAAAGTGCTCAACATCACTAATTTTCAGAGAAATGCAAATCAAAACCACAATGAGCTATCACCTCACACCTGTTACTGTTAGAATGGCCATCATCAAAAAGACAAGAGAAAACAAGCATTAGTGGGGAGGTAGAGAATAAGGGAACCCTTGTACATTGTTGATGGGAAGGTAAATTGTTGTAGCCACTATGGAAAATAATATGGAGGCTCCTCAAAAAATTTAAAAAAAGAACTCCCGTTCAATCCAGCGATCCCACTGCTGGGTATTTATCCAGAAGAAATGAACAGGATCTTGAAGCAGTATCTGCACTCCCATGTTCATTGCAGCATTATTCACAATAGTCAAGGCATGGAAATGATAAAAGTGTCCATCAACAGATGAATGGATAAAAATGTGAGATACACACACACACACACACACACACACACACACACACACACTGGAATACTATTCGGCCATAAGGAAAAAGGAAATCCTGCAACACGGATGGACCTCGAGGGCATTTTGCTAAGGGAAAAAAGTGAGACAGAGAAAGACAAAAACTGCATGTGGAATCTAAAAACTAAAAAAGGAGAAGAAAAGTCAAACTCAAAGAAACAAGAGTAGAAAAGTGGTTGCCAGTCTGCGTCAGAAAAGTTCCCCTAGTGTAATGGTAATGTCTCCCTTATGCAGTGATGTTCAAGACTGTCACGGAGAGATAGGTGGCAGTGACAGAGAAGGAGGCCATATCTGTAGCCATCACTGGTTTGATTCTTAGACTGGCATGAACCAGAGGTGTGCAGGTGGGGTGGGGGGTGGTGTCAAGTGAAGGAGGCAGAGTTCCCCCTGGGCTCCAATCACTGTTGTGTTGTAGAGTTCTTGAGTTCACTGCAAACCACTCAAACCTGCTGGAACCCAATTACTTTATTTCTTAGGGGGTTTTAATACAAGGAGAGAAAATCTTGAATTCCTAAGAAGAAATCCCAGGAAATTAACAGGGTTTACTTTTTAAGAAAAGGGGGAAGTATAGAGGAAGAAAAGGGGGAAGTATAGAGAAAGTCAAGGTATTAATGGGGATTCATCTGGAGTCCAGACTTGGGAAGCCTTGAATGGATCTAAGGGAGGATGGAGGGTTTAAGGCAACTGGACTTACAATTAAAGAGCCACAAGCTTCTCCAGGGCAGTCTTTGGACCCTATCTGTACAGTAGCAACTAACCCGAAGGCTTGTCCTAAGGCCTCTCAGGGCCGATTAGTGCAAGCTGCTAGAGCCCTGTGCTCATGGGATCACAGGTTTGACCTCTGTGTATATGTGACCGTTCCCATATTAGACTGAGCCCTCGCCCCAGTCAGTAGTCACACATGTACTCACCAGGGACACACGGGGGATTGGCTGAAAGAGTACAGGTGGATCCCCACCTTTGGAATCTAGCTCCGAGTACACTCTAGCTCTAACTACACACCTTGATACCTCAGGTTTGGAGCAGTGTTTGTATGTATCCTGCACGTCATTGTCATTTCATAGTAATTTTAAAAGAACATGTGAGCAGCGAGAGAAGACAGGATTCACTCCTGAGGGCCATTATGCTGAGGCACTAGCCTAATGGGTTGACCAACTGGCCTGACTGGCAATTCTCCTTCAGGAAGTAAGTACTCAGAATTCTCGATCTTTGAGGAAACCACAGAGCTCTTCTTTCTTGAGGGCTCCCTGGGCATCTCAGCCATACCTGAGGGGCTGGTCATCCAGGCTCACAGTGAGAACTGTAGCTGAGTGTCAAGCATGCAGAACTGGAGGGCTGGGCCTGTGACGGCAGGTCCCAAAATAAGGTGCCAAGACCTACTTCTCACTTTCCCCTTGCGCCCTGTGAGATGCTGGCACTGCCTTTGGAGCCATTACTCAGCAGCCTGAATGTACAGAAATAGGTCTAGTGCACTGACCCAGCAGGCCATGGTTCTTTCCTCTGGCAGGGTCCTGTCCTGAGGTGGTAGGCCCAGGCAGAGCCGTGTGGGGACGTGACCTGGCCTCTCCCTCTCACTTCCTGTCAGGCAGTAATCCTACCACAGGACTGGGCTTTACTTAACTGTTTCTAGGCCATTGAACATATATCTCCTTGCCTCTGGACTATTCAGTACATTAACTGGTGAACATACTTCCTTATCTTCCCCATCTTTTCAATACACACTCTTTCCACCTTCTTATCCTAAATGAAAACCTGACCTGCCTTGTCTCCCTGACTTCTCCAGAGGAGGCCGCTTCTCTACTTCCCCTGATTTTCAAGGTCAGGAGAACAACCTACTATTCTCTTGAGTTTCCTTTGTTTCCCCAGACCATGCTTCTCCATCCCTCTTGGGCATACCATCCCATCTTACTGGCCACCTTGTCCATTCAACTGTTTACTGATCTTTGGCATTCTCTTCTCCTCCTCAGTGGCTTAACGCCTACCTCATAGCTTTCCTGGCCACTTCAACCCTGAGAGGTAAAGGGACCCTTCAGATACCCTGGGTTCACCATCATTCTGAAAACTACAAATGACTAAATTCTGACCAACCCATCACTCACTGTGATGAGCATAATTTGGACATAGGCATCAGAATGGTTTGTCACTTCAAATTCTCACAGCCCTACTTGGACCATACCCTACTTAACTTCTTTCTACCTGCCAAGGTGGTATTTCTTAATCATCTGTTCACACTCCGCAGAATCTCTCTCTTCCTTCATGTCCAGCCTGGACCTACTGTGGTCCGCCATTTCCAGGGTGCTCATGGATCCCTTTCTGTATTCTTTCCTGGGTCCTTTCTTGCTGACTTCCTAACTTGGCTAATCTCTAACTCAGCTGTCTTTGCCTCTGCTCCCAGATTGCTGAGCTCTGTGGGAAATTTATAATTTCTGTGCTGTCTGAGCCCTTGACAAACCAAACATGTTTGGCTGGATCCTGTTAAGATCACGTGTGTCTCTCTTCCCCACCATCTGTTCTTCAAGGTGGGAATTTTGGCACCCCAGAACAGCTGTACAAAGTTAAAACTTAGTACATGCCTGGCACTTGTCTAGGCACTTTATACATATTTGACCCCTACCCAATGACAACGAGGAAAATACTGTGAATGCTTCTCTCAGTTGGTGAGGAAACTGGGGCTCAGAAAGATTCAATAAATTGCAGAAGACCACAGAATTAGCAAGTGGCAGAGTCCAGATTAGGGAATCTGGGTGAGACATTATACTGTGTCTCATTGTGAGATGATCATAAACTTTGCACAAAGTCTGTTGACTTTTATCAGAGCCCCTGTTGCAGTCCAGCAATCTTTTAAATCAGCCCTTGTTCACTACTAATTGGATGCATGTGTATTTCAACTCTATTATTTTTGGTCATTTTCGATCAGAGACAAAAGGCATCGCCTCAGAAGTCCTGGTGAGCATTTAGAATCTCAGGATATACTCTTATTTTCTCCTGCTTCACTTCTGATTGAATCAACTCCCATACAGCTTCCTTCTGGACAACATATATCATAACCCTGGGTCCTTCCAACTATTTACCTGGGCTGCAGTATCCTGGTCTCCATTCACTAGGAAGGGGAGAAGACACTAATTCTCATAATGGTTATATCAAGCCATTTTCATGTGAACTGGCTTTGGAGGCTGGGGACTTAAATCCCTGCTCTACTACTTATTAGATTCTATGGGCAAATGATTTAAACTCAGAGGTTTAGTTTCTTTTTCTGTAAAGTGGGGATAATAATAATCCCCTTAAAGGGTTGTATTTATTAAGGAGCCTAGTGTAAAGCCTGCCACAGATCAGGCGACTCAAAGTATTTGTTCCTTTACTTCTCTTCTCCATACCCTCCTTCACCTAGCCTATACATTTACTCCATCTTTCCCACCCACAGATCTTTTCCTGACCATAGCCCGCTCTCCAGTATCTACCCTTTCTCATTTCTCTTCTCAGCTAGACTCCTTGGAGAGTAAACTGTATTGGCTATCTCCCATTTTCTCCCTGATACTGTCCCCTGGTTCCAATGGGACCCCTCTACATGATCAAATGCAATTGACATTATTTGTTCTTCATCTTGCCTGACTTTATTCAATTTTATTTCCTGAAACTCTATCCTGACCATCTCTTCCTAAAATGACTCCTTCTCACTTACTTCTGTCACCTCTTCTTTCTTTAATCACTCCCAAATGCTGGCTTTTCTCCACATGGATGGTTCTCCCAGAAACATTGGCATGGCTAGGGAGCCTGTTAGAAATGTAGACTTCAGGTCCACCTCAGACCCCCTGAATCAAAAACTGGTGGGGGTACTCACTCAAGTTTGAGAACCACTGTGCATTTTCTCTGGCTAATCTCTATGAGCTCCCCTTTTAACTATTCTTTCCCTACCTAATACTACAAACATTCTTTCCACTCCAGATGATGCCCCAGAGCTCCAATTGTATACATACAACTACCTATGGGGCATCTCTACTGGCTGACCATTAGATGTCTCCATGGAAAATAACCTCTCATAATCCTATCATTTCCATATCGCCTTTCCCCAAATGATATCACCATTACCCAGTTGCCATGCCAGGATCCTGGGATTCACGATTCCTCTTTTACTCACCTAAGAAAACACTAGTTTGCCATTTCAGGAGTATCTCTCAAATTGGCAATGTCCTCTTATTGGCACCGTCATTACTTTACTTCAGGCCCATCCTCCTCACCGCTTGGATTACTAGTCTCCTTCTAATTGGGTCACTGAAGTCTGGTCCCTTTCCAAGGTACCGTCCACACTACCAGAATCATCTAAAATAAAAATTGGATTGGGCTGATCGCCTGCTTAGTCATTCCGTGGCTGTCCAAGGTCTTTGAGATAAAGTTCAAACTCAGTATGGTGGCACAGTAGGGGTGGTTATGCCCTGACCTCTGCTTGCCTCTGCAGCCTCATCTCCTGCTGGTTCTTTATGTGTTCTCTCTGCTCCAGCTCTAACAGGAAACTGGAACTACTTAAGAGTTCCTCAGACAGCCACTTTCTCACACCCTCAAACCGTTGTTCATGCTATTTTGCTATTTCCTTTGTGAGGAATGTCCTTCCTTCACTTACCATCTGGAAAACGTTCTTCTCTAGGCCACGGCTCAGTCGGCTTTGGTATGAAAACCTGAATGTGCAGGCTCAGTCTGAAGTGCTCCCACAGCCCCCATGTCATGTCTGCATCAGAACCCTTATCACGCTGTGCTCAGTGCTCTTGTTGCCCTACGTACCTGGGAGCAGCTTGAGGACAGGCCTGTATATTATCTTTATTTAGTGCAATGCTTGACACAGTAGGTATTCAGCAAATAGCTGCTTAGTATGAAAAGACTGCTTTCTCTCTTTTTTGAAATCTACATTTACTGCTGTTTCCTAACTGCCCCTATCCTTTCATTCCCAGACACAGTTCAGCCTTATTATGCTACTGAAAAAGCTCTTGAGAAGGACAAAAATGTGCTGGCTTTATTTCTCATCTTCCTAACTTCTCGGCAGCAGTGAACCACCTATTTCTCAAAAAGTTCTCTTCCCTGGGTTCCTCAACTGATGCTTTTTGAATTTGCTTTATGGTCTGCATTCACACTAGTTCCCTTCTCCATGCTTGTTGCAACTGCTCGCATTACAGCAAGTACAGGGGTGGCTGCTGGTGGTGGTGGGATTCGTACAGTGACATGCTGGTAGCTGGCTCCCTGGGAGAAAAAGGCCCTGATTTGTGGCTTTTGTCTATTCCACGGTGTAAGGACTCTCATCAGGACTGATTTCAAGCTACCAACATTTTAATGACCAGCTCACAACGTCCCCAAGTATTTAATAATTGGCTCTCACAAGCATACCACTGGGTATGCAGAGATAAGTAAGACCAGTCTGACATCCAGGAGGATACAATCTGGTGGAAAGAATATGGAAATAATTGTAAGACAAATGTGATAAGCACTACTGAGGGCATTTAAACAAGGCACCATGCATGGGGCTGAGTGGAAGGCTTAATTAGGAAAATCTGTTAATACCTCCTATAGGAAGGTAGGAGGATTTGAACTGAACCTTAAAAATGGTATGTAGAGGAATGGCTAGTAGAGCAGGAAGACTGGGGCTCAAAGAAAGCGGGGTACCAGAATGGATTCTGCCACTAGTTTTGTGACCTTAGTCAAATTGGTTAACTTCCCCAGGCCAGTTTCTGCATCTTGAAAATAAAAATTTGATTTCCATGGCCCATTCTGCCTGGATTTGATGATACACCTTGGGAAGAGAAAAATATGAGTGGGGGAAGAAGGTAAAAGGAAGAAATATACTTGGTGTGAAGCTTTTTGGAGGCCAAATGCTGCAGGAATCTCTCTTCTAACTAGTTCTCCTTGCTAACTCCTGGCTCAGTCCCAATTAGGAAAATCCCAACCCCATGTCTGTGTGATTGCACAAGTGTGTTGAAGACTCAGTTCTTGTCTTTTCACTTGAATGAATTTAGTGAATCCTGACAGCATATGTGGATGCAAGTCAGTTCATCCTTCTGTGTTGAGGGAACAGAAGATTTTCCTTTTTCCTTAAAAAGTATTAAAAAGATCCCACAGATCTCACTAGGAGCTTATTCCATTTGAATAATTGTTATTATCAAATCTATCTAGAATTTCCCCATCCCCACTTCTTGCCTAATCTTCTCTTAAGAACTACCTGATCTTCATTCCTTTTCAAAAACCTTTAAAAACATCATGAATCATAAAACAGATAGAAATATGCATAAAACATAAATGTAAGACATAATTATAAAGCAAACACCCAGGTAACCACCAAGCAGGGGAAAAGAGAACCTTGCCATGACCTAGGAAGTCCTCCCTGTGCTACTTCCCAAGTACAAACTTCCAGAGGGATCCATTATCTTAATTTATTGTGATAATGATCTCTGTTTTGTCTTTCACCACCCGTGAATGTATCCTTCAATCCTACTTCAGTGTTGCATTTTTTGTTAATACTTGATATGAAGAGAATCATACTGCGTGCATTCCCTTGTTTCTTGCTTCTTTTGTTCACCATTCTCACATTCATTCATGTTGTGTGTAACTAGTTTATTCTTTTTCATTTCATGGTTACACAGTGCTCTTCCATGAGTATCCCAGTTTACCAATTCTACTGTGGATGGATATTTGGGTTGTTTCCAGCCTGTGGTCAGTATAAACAACGCTGCTCTGAACATCTTCATTATGTCCAGCGCATGTGGGCTTCCCTAGGGTACAGGGGTAGAATCATTAGGTCACAGGATATGTATATCCTCAACTCTATTCTTCATTCTTTCCCTTTCTCTTTAGTGAGCATGCCTTTCTCTTTTTCTTTTCTGAAGACTTTTAATTTCTGTGCCTTTGTTCCTGTCTTTCTAACTTTCAATCATCTTTGTTAATTTTATGTTCTTATAATACTTATTATCAGTACTGATTCTAGCATCTAGCCCTGTATATCACCTTCCTCCAGTAGTTGAAAATGGTGTCCTCTCCACGAAGTAAGATTATTTCATTTATTACTCAAAGAGGGAATGTATCTGGAACATTGTGAGAGTTCTTCTTGTTTGAATGTATGCAAAATATAAAGCATGTATTTGATTAATAGAGGGCCAGGAACAAGTTTCTTTCTCTGAGGGATTATAGTATGGGAATTAAGACTGTGGGCTTTGAGTCAGACCAAATCCACAAGCTGCCACTGTGTGTCCTTGAGCTACTTAACTTGTGTTTTAGTTTCCTCATCTGTCAAAATGTGGATAACAAATTATATCCATTTATAGGGTTATTGTGTGCATTACATGAAACAACCTACAAGTTTGATCAAAAGAGGTTTATTAACTTGGTCTTTAGAGAGAAAGACAAGGAAAGACAGGCTTTCAAAATGCCTGCAGGTTATGTACATACTATGAGTTTGTCTCCGGTGTTTATACTGAGCCTAAACACTTTTCCCACTCCTCTTTCCGGAGCAGCTGGCCAGGATAGGTAAGTAAGACGCTGCCAATGGCCACAGAAGGGAGTGAAGTGAATTGGCCCATTTGGGAATCAAATCCACAACTGGCTTTAAGCACTATTCAACTGAGTTCAGTGGGCAACACAACATGAAAAAGGAGAAAGTGAAGGGGACTAGAAATACTGTCAGAGTAAACAGGAAGACAGGAGGGCACTATAGAATAACTCAAACTAACAAACTGCTCTAAATGGCATCCTCTCTTTGCGAAATTTATTGTACAGGAGAGCTGGCTGTAACAGAAACCACTCCTAATCATCAAAAAACCACATTCTAATTTTCCTTATCTTCCCAACTCTCCATGTATAATTCTAGACTTTGTTGCTTACATCTCTTGGTTTTAGGATATAGTTTTCCAAAGCTAGAAACTTAATTACAGGTTCAAAACTTCAAGGCCAATACCTAATTGCCTAATTAGGGAGCTGAGAAATGTTTAGCATAACCACCCTCCTTCCTACCCCTACCCTGAAGTTATTAATGTTCACTTCAAACTGTTTGCTAGTCAACCCTGATTTTTGGACTCATAGTCTCTTACTCTTACGTAAAGCTATCTAAATTTAGTAAGGCTTTTGAGGAAGCAGCATTTCCAACTTGACATTAAGTGGTGGGCCAAAAATGACCCATTACAGAGACAACAATGCCTACTGGATTTTAATTTTAATTATTTCAGTTCCTGTATCACTATTAAGTTATTTCACAGTTATACTATATTATGCTTCTTATTAAATAATTCTTGGAAAATTGTGACTGCATGGTAGGTTATGGAAAAAAGGTGGAAGAGAAATCAAAAAGGGGAAAGATGGTTCTGAATGATTATTAAATGATGTGGTGTGACAATATTTGCTAACTTCATGTCAACATAGCAAGGCCAGATGATTTATTTATAGTTTACTGTTTCAGTAACATATATTATCTGGTAGTATATTGTTGGGGGAAGGGCTGATTTGTATAATTTTACGCTATGACTTGAAAAGTGAGTAGGCTGATAACAGGAAAACAAAAAGCAGCTCTTAACATCTTCATTTGAATTGATAGTTTTGGGACCAACCCATGAAGGGGGCTGAGCATGGTGGGACTATCTGTTTGCAGAGGTGCAGATGCCAGCTCCTAATAAAAGAACGCAACATTCTGCAAGTTCCTGTAAATCTGGAAACCTGGGTCTTGAACAGTAGCAGTGGCAGCATAATTTGGTGCTCAGATGCTAAGTGAAACCCCAGTGTTGGGTTTGTCCACCATAATGTCAAAGAAACCTCCATGGCTGGTACTTTGGCACTGATGTAACACTGGCAACAGGTATTATTGGCATCAAAAAGAAGCCCAGGGAAGAATCTCATTAAGTGAGAAAGAAGACTCTAGAGTCTACACATTACTTCTCAACCAAATGCTTGAATCTTGCATCCTACAAAATCAGAGCTACTAAGAGAGCAACATGGCCTGCTTTGAGCTTCATCTCTTATGTGCCTACTCACTAGCCATGGAACACAACAGCCTAACAAGTGATCAAGAGTTGGCACTAAAGGCTAGCCAGCTGCAGCTTCCTCCTCAAGGGTGAACACATGTTAAACAATGTAGCAGAGCTGGGGGCAGTGGTCAGGAAATGGGAGGGTGGGCTCTGTGTGAGCAAATGCTTTGGCTTGCTTAGGAGTCCAGGATACAGATTTGCAAATTATAACCTCTTTGAACACTGGCTGAACACATATAAAATAATCTCTGTAATTTTAATGTGTACTTGGTAGGTAAGAATCGTGAATCTCAAACACCTACGGAACTGGAGTTGTTTTTTGTTTTGTTTTTCTAGAGGTCTACTTGCTCCTTTTAAAAAGTGCTAGGACTGGGAGGCTCAGGCAATACTGGGGGAAAAAAAAAAAAAAAAAAAAAAAAAGAAGCTTCCCAGGAGATTCTTATTTAGCTCCCATACCTTTCAGGACATGGCTGTAGTGGAACGGGAATGAACAGGAATGAGTTAGAACTGAAAAGTTGAACCTTTATGCCCATTTATCAAATTAAGGATAGAATTCCTTCTCTCCCTATCTTGAGACTAATAGCTAACAGTAATTGTTCAATAAACATTAGCTATTATGTGCCAGGCACTGTCCCAAGAGCTATATTTGTGTGATAACCACACAATCCCATTTTATAAATGAGAAAATGGATTCACAGAGAGGTTAAGGAACTTGCCCAAGGTCACACAGCTAGGGCTTGGATTCAAAGCTAGGCAGTTTGACTATAGAGATCATGCTTTTAACTATTATTCATAATATTATAAAGAATATGATAAAAACATGCATGAGAAAAGCACTTTACTTTGAGAAGTTCAGGTGCCCTAAGCAGCTGCTGAATGAAGTTCCCAGAGGGAAGAGTCTGCATTGCATCTAGATAGCACTTGCCACATTATTAGGTGCTCACAAACAACTCCACTCAAAGGACTTGAAAATCTGATCTTTGCCTGTTTCTCTCAAATGCTGACTTTACCTATTGAAGTGCCATAGGTAAAGTGACTCCTTTGACAGCAAAAAATAAAGAGAAGAACTCTGCAGACCAGGTGCCTCACACAGGGCTTGGCACCCAGGTGATGAATAAAATGTTGACTGAATTGAAAGCCTTCCAATCAAAGGCATTTTGAAATGTGCTATTCATAGCCCACAAAATGGCTTGAATACAAATTATTTAGAATGTCAGAACAGGAAGGGGCATGTGGCAAGTTAAGGAAATTAAAGAGAAATGAGGTATAAATGGAATACTAAACCTTTGAAATTCAAAATAAAGAACCTGGTTATATATCCTTGAAATCCTCTTTCTTGGCGTAGCCGGGAAATGGGAGGGGTAAGGTTTGGGGATGGAACAAGCCTATTCTTTAATAATATAATACTTCTTATTTGTGTACTATGTACTTGCTATAAGCCTACTGATCTGAACAAGCTGCTTAATATGCTCAGGTGATTTTTTGAAAAGGCTGACTTCACCCTACATCATTCCCTAACAACCCTCGTGGCTTTTTAGCAGGCACTCAAACATAGCTCAGAAATAACACAGATTTTTCTACCACTTTAGACAACAAAATGAATCCCTTATAACAAGCTGGGCTTGTATTCCTAGCACCAGATCTAATGAAGCATTAGACTCACCTCATGTCCAATGTAATGTTGTGTTTGGCCTCCCTATAACTTTCAAACAGTATCTAAAGCACTAATGCATAAAGCAGGGTTTTCCATAATTCCCAAGAATTTAATGACTGGTTATTTCATGATGTGGCTTGATCCAAACCTGGGGCAGCCAAAGAATCTCCTATGAAGACCTGTTGAGAAGTAGTGAGACTTGATGAGCAAGAGCTCACTGGGTCCACATTCAGCCCTTTAATTGCCATAAGGAGGACAACAACTCAGTTTCCCCAGCATAACATTCTCACCCAGTCTCTCTTCTGATGCATATCTGTAAAATGCTGTGCATGCTACCTAGCAGTGGAACTGATTCTACAAGACTACTTAGCCTTTGCTTTAAGAGCTGTGTGAAAGGAAGTCTACACCCTCTTGGGACTAGAAAAAGCAGACAAACAGACCTGAGAGCAGCAGTTTATCTGCTATGATAGGCTCTCAAAAGCACATGTTGCCCTGATACGTGACCTATGCAAGATCATGACCATAGGTTAATTCCAAGGTGGGGGTTAAAGCAACACACACAAACTTTAAAAAGTTATCTCCAGGCATCCACATTGCACAGTTGAAGATTTAAAAAATGATTCCTATACAGGGTGTTCCAAAAGTCTTTTAAGCTATTAGGGCTGGAGATGGGGTGGTGAGCTGAACTTGCTCTCTGCCAGTCCAACAGAGGTAGCTACAGATGGTCTTGATTTATCATCAGTTAAATGTGCAGCCCAGATTAAAGGAAACATTTTAAAGGACTAATTAGTCAACCCTCACAAAAGTAAATTAAGGGGCTGTGTTGAAACAGCCAAAGGAAACTCTAATACAGCACTGCAGCAATAATGCTTGGAGTGTATTCAAATGGAAAAGCTTGGGCTGGAAATACTTGTTTAGAAAAAGAACTACATCACTCCACCCTACTTCATCAAGTAATCCAAGCCATCTTAAACACTCAAGGTCTGACCAAGGAAGACGTATTTTATTAAAACCTCTTTCAGCTTGAACTAGATCATATTCTTGGGGGAAAAAAAATTTTATTCAATGAACAAGTAGAAGGGATTCTTGATTACTACTATGGTTCTTTTGTGTAGACTGCTTCTAGGTTAATGCAAAAAGCTCAGAAAAGGATATCAGATAAGGTAAAAGGCTTTATTATTCAGGATCAGCTCAAAGTCTGACACTGACAGAGGCAGGAATAATTATTATCTCATTACATTTGACCTTTGGCACCCATTTGAAGTACTAGTTTTCCAAGTGGGACATGTTACAGCCAATAGACTCTCAGCACAGTTTCTATCAGCCACATTTACCCCAGTTTTACTCAGTAGAGCTGTTAGGTGATGTTCAAGGATACAAAGAATATAATTATCTACTTTAGTTATCCTTCCCCCCCCCCACCCCCCACTGGCTTTCAAAGCAAGAGACAGGTAGCATTATTAGCAGATATGGTCATAAATAACACCTTTCCACAGCCTAACATTAAAAAATCAAACACTAATTATAAGTAGAGTTTCTAAATATTCAGTTAATGCTATGGAGTGCTTTGTTTCAAAAACAACAATTCTGTGGCTTCTCTATTTTTCTCCTTGCATAAACACATGGAGAATCCAAGTTTGATTCACATACGTAGTTCTGGTTGGTACAAGCTTAACTTATTGGCATCAAAAGAATTAAAATTTGTCATTAAGAACAGATTTTAAAATTATGACAAAAATATGAATAAAATCTACATTATTTCTCAGGGATATGGATAAAATGAATCAAGTTTCATGATTGCTAGGGGATTTCCTTCCAAGGACATAGTACACAGAAAGTACATGGAGCTTGTGTCTATGAAGTTATAAAGGGGAAAAACAGAAAACAACAGTTCATTTCAAGATGATTGATATGTACCTACTGATTAAAGGGAAGATGTTCAAAATATTTTGCAAATTATTAACTTAGAACCAATCTAAACACCTTCTATATTAAATATTTAGAGAAATTTCCATGACTTTTCAGCTCAGGGATATAATAGAGGGTTACAGTTTTTTATGTCTATGAAGAGAATCCAAAAAATCAAGTTAAAGCCAAGAATTGTTTTTTAGATTCTGGATTTTCAGTTTAGAGCTATGTTCTTTTATGAAAGTACAAATAAGAAATCATTACTTTTTCTTCAATATGATGACTTATATTTTTAAAAAGTTGCAGCCCTACAGAACTGAATTCAAGTTGAATTCAAACCCCAACTTTAATGTATGACTGTTGATTTTATAAATATCTTTGTCTAGTAAATGGCAAAAATTGTAACCTCTTATAGAACATGATGTTGGGTTGGTACCATAGTAAATTACTTAGTAAAAATAGAAGAACCTTAAGTCTCATATGGGAGATATATTTGGGGGGAAAAAGAAGCAAAGGTTTCTAGTGTTGTTCTCCTAGTTTCTCCAAAGAGTTGACGTTTATCACTGCTCTTAAAAAAAGATGATTTTAACTTAAGAGACTGTATTTTAACACTGAACACTGAATCAAGATAAATGTACTTATCTGAACATCACATTTTTACACATACTAAAAAAAAAAACAAAAAAACTCCCAAAAGTGTAGTGAAAAGATTATATAAATTTTAAATGAAACTATATTTGTTTGAGGCAGCACAGATCCAGAGGTCCCCAGCAGAAGACTTCTTCAGCAACCGGCCTTCACAGACAGGCCTCCTGCTGTGACCAGGAGATACTTTCCACTGTGCACCCACAGTCTCAGAGTAGCAAGAGACAAGTCTCACTTTTTGCCTCTACAAGCTGGGATGTCATTATTGTAGAAAAGAGGCATAATTTAAAACGTGAAGACTACTCATTCAAAAAGTTACAGAGTGATAAACTTACTTTATGGAATTAAACACAGCATTCATCCCAAGGAAGCTGCATATAAGCTATGGTAGAACCAGAGTGGGTAAACTTCAGAGTTGAAAGGATTTTCTCTGAAAATGAAAAAAACGGTAGCTTTCTTAAAGATTAGAGTTAGAGAATCACTCTGTTATATTTTTTGTCTTGTTTTAATGGGCCAAAGTTCAGTTAACTCACTCAGATTAGAATCTATAATTCTGTTGACTGTTCGGGACTGCAGTAGTCGTCTTGGGATTTTCTATGGAAGTATGTACAGATTTTCCTCATGGAGCTGGGAGTAATAGTGACCTAGAAAAAGAAAGTTTAGATTTTAGAGATTTTCTAAGATAAAGTTCAGCTGTTAACTTCAGCAAGTTATCACTAAAGGGTATTTTAAATTGCAATGCCTAGAAATTTGATTATTTAGTCAGTCAGCTTTCAGTCCCAAATATTTTGATGGCAATGTGTCTTTTGGCTGATTTGTACTGAATTTAATAAAAATTGAAAAGACAGTATGCAAGGATGGAAGGGATAGATTTTTCATGTGAACATAAAATATTTACCAGTTAAACCTCCTAGTAGGAACCAAAGGTTGTAATAACCATCCTCCTTGAAATAAATGAGTAAATCACCCTCCCAAATTTACAAATGGGATAGCGATTCAAATGACAGCTGTACCCTCTTTTGAAGAAATCTACATTATCATCATGCACATAAAGCAGAAAATTCTTTTAAAGAAACTTTAGCTTCAAGGACTGAAATTATAAAACCAGAAATATATGTGACCAGCACACTATTTTTAAAAGCCTTTAAAATTCACACATTAGTGGAAACAATTTTGCATTGAAATTATTTTTCTGCTAACACACAGCTGAGACCAGTTCCTCTGGAAAAAAATAAGAATTTTGGTTAGGGGCAAAAACAGATATGGTGATAATTCTGAGAGAAGAAAGGAAAGACTCCTTATAGCTATTTTTTTTTCATGTTCTATAGCAGGGTCTTGATTGGAGCTTGTGTTTGAAGTAATCTTTAAAATATTTCTAGTTTATTCTCCCTCTAATTATGGGATAGGCTTCATGACAGCAGGAGGGGGATATGAACACTTATTAAACTAGAACTGGCCTGAGGTTATCCAGCTTCTGCCTTTTAGATTCTTGGATTGGATTTTAATCATTCTACCACCTTCTCCTTAACACAGTGCAGGAGCTACTATGAAGCACAGCAGAACCTTCCTTAACCTGTCTCGGCTTAATTTGCAAACTGATTACCTGAAGCTTTTTAGTTCTTTTGACTGGTGCCCATATTCACCCAATGCTCATAGCTACTTCCCCCTCCACCATTAATAATGAGTCACTTGCTTTCCTAGGTTCACAAACCTATTTTCCGCCAGCAATACATGTTTTTGAAATTATTTAACTTAAATTTATGCCAGTCAATGAAATGAGTCCTAAAAAGGTAAGTGAAACTAAGCTGAATGTTTTAAAAGTATAGATATAGGTGAATTGCCAAAAATATTGGTGTGAGCAAGATAACTCTAAAAAAGATTGGGGAAAATCATAAAAATCTGGAAGGATTCTGCATTTAAATTGCTTTGTAAGTATTTAAGTTTCACTGTATTTTAAATAATCATAAACTGTAATTACAAACTGGAAATCTATTTGTGGATGTTGGCATCTTGCCCATGAATGTGAGCTTTACCTATAAAAAGGGGAGGGAACCTATAAAAAGTGGTGGCCAGGAGCTGGGAAAAATAAAAAGAAAAGATGGGGGTGGGCTGGGGAGGGAATAATATCAAACAAAGAAAAGGGAAGGTATCTTTGAATTGATATACTAGAGGATGATGAAGGCTTTGAGGAAACAAACAACAGGGCTGAGGGCTATGAACCCTGACGAAAGGTCTTTTTTTTTTTTTTAAATTAATTTATGTATTTGAAAGAGAGGGAGAGAGAGAGTGAGAGTGTGCGCCCTCAAGTGCAGGGGGAGTGGGAAAGGGGGCTGTAGGTGCAGAGGGAGAGAAGCAGACTCCCTGCTCAGCAGGGAGCCAGGAGGGCTGGATCTCAGAACCCTGAGATCATGCCCTGAGCTGCAATCAAGAGTCAGAAGCTTAATGGACTGAGCCACTCAGGCACCCCTGGACCTTGACAGAAGGCATTTTAATGGGAGGAAATAGGGTTGCTAGATAATAAAATACAGCAACACCCAGTTACATTTGAATTTCAAACAAATAAGTTTTTAATATAAGGAATTTTTAGTATAAATATGTCCCATGCAATATTTGTCCTGAATTTTTATGTGCTAAATCTGGAAACCCTAGGTATAAATAGATTTACTTAAAAAAAAAAAAAAAGAAAAAAAAAAAGAAGGCATCCTGACTTCTGAGAAGGGATTTATGTCTGACCTCTTCAAGTTAGGAAATGTATCTTCTCACTGGCCCCTTTCAAGTTAGGAAATGCATCTTCCGACCACCGCCAACTTACCGGGCCTGGAGAAGTCTTTCCACTCTGTCTCCTGGAATTGGGGGTCTGGGAGGATGGACTTCGAGGAGATGAATTCTCAGCCTTCCGTTTGGCTGCCATGGCCAATAACCAGTTTTTATTCTCTGGGGAGCTATTCTCTTTGCCTACCACCTCAGACCCTTCTCCACAAGATCCCAAAGGAAGAGGTAGTGTTCCGCAGCTTTCTGAAGTGTAAGGACTGGCAGGAGAAGGAGGCTCTGAGATACTCATACTAGCTCCTTCGATCTTGCTTGGTTTTGTAGGACCTAGAGAGTCCTTACCAAGGTCTTCCTGGTTACCAGCAAGGCAGCACAGGTCCAAATGAAGCTTTTCAACTGGGTCATCAAGCTCAGTCACACAGTTGCAACTCTTCACACACTTCTGTTTCACACTCTCCAGACAACTTGAGTCGAGTCTCCTCTTTACTCGATTTCTAGACTCTGAGCAAGCCACTGCTTGGGATGATTTCAGACTCACAGGAATGAGGGCTTTTCTTGGAGATGTGATCTTGGTCTCAGAAGTAGGTGGAGTGATGGGTGGTGATGACGATGGTGTTCGGGTCATCCAGTTTCTAATGGACATCTTGAAAGATGAGGGTGGCTTGGGAGAGACAGAGGAGACAGAGCCTCTTCTGCTGATGGGAGACCGGGCTTTGGCAGGAGGGGTTTTAATAGAGAATGTGGGAGTATTTGAAGGAAGAGGGAGGTCTCCTGCACAGCTTGGAGCACAAGCTGCTGATGATGGGGAGGAAATGGATGGACTGCTCTTTACTCTGGGTGCTTTGGCAGGAGTACTCTGGCTACTTGTCACTGTCACTGAAAAAAAAAGAGGGTCACAAAAATCAGAAGTGAAAGTCATAGGAAATTCCTGAATTATCAAGGAAAATTATAGCTAACTTACTCATATAGGAATGGGTTTCCCAGGGAGTAGGTTACATAAATCATTGGATTCTTACCACACCCTTGCAACATTTTCCTTCCTCTTTCCTAACTGCCCAGCCTCCTAACCACTGTTGTAAAACATATACTTATAAAAATCAAGAAAATACATAAAAATTAAAACAAATTTCAAAGTATCCAGGTAAACCCCTTTTAGCATTTTTTTCTATACTTGTGCATGTGATATATAAATCATACACCTCAACTTTTTTCTACACGAAAATAAGACCATAATGTATATACTATTTAGTAACCTGCTTCTTAGCATATTCACAAATATTTCTCACATTAATATAGATTTATATTATCATTTTTAATAGCTACCAAGTATTCTAAGGTAACAGTAAGACATTCAGGTTGTTAATGATATTTTGTTTTCATAAGTAAAGTTGCCATTAGGATTCCTGTATACACTTTTGAGCAATGCTAGGACAGAGAGGCACCGCCCAATGGCTCCCAAACAGAAGAGCACCGGCCCAAACTTTGGCACATTCATGTACTATTGACTTGAACACAACACTACCTCCTCTACTTCAGTTTCCATATCTGTTAAATGGAGAGCTTTTAATCTCCCCAAGAAATAATCCCATCAATTACTTGTTAAGGTTATTAGGCCTCACTTGGTTTTCCACCTTAATGTACAAATGGCTACTTTCCACAAGCCAAAGAATGCCAAAGAACATTTCAGAAACTAAACGCTTGCTCTTAGTAAAGCAATCAAAGAGTGGATAGAACTCTTCTCTATGTGTCCTGTCTCTTGTTTACAAGCAATGGCAAGTACTTCAGGCAAATTCTTATACACTTCATGCTTCTTCTCTCTTGGGCCCCACCACAGACAGTTCTGTATTTTCTTACTTTCCTTCTGAGTTTTTTAGATTTCTGAAAGTGCTCCTATCTCCAATAAATAACAAGGAAAGGCCATCAGTTTATTTTCTAAGTCACGAAGTCTTTGAATTGTAACTCTGATATTTAATTCAGTTTAATTATTGAATTGCATTTATATGCAATTGAATTTAGGATGAGCTGACATAAAAATACAATATCTCTTTTAGCTAGAATACAGATTTACAAGCATTAATTTCAGGCATTTAGTTACCTTGTATGTTCTACCCCGTGCTTTTTACTAATCAAGCAGTTTTGCCTTAAGACAGAAAAATTCTACAAACTGACTTTTGCCTAAACTTTCCCCATCAACCATAAGTTTAGAAATGGCCAAAGTGATACTGCTCTCACAATAAAGATCATTACTGGAAAACCCCATTTTTGTCATAACACACTAGACAAGGGAAGTTAGTGACAGGGACCTGTCCCTGAAGCATCTGGTCATAGTCCTCATACTCATGTTCTAGAGCTCGATTAATTATTATTTCAGGAGCACAGAAACTTTTCATTTGTTTCAGTCCTTAGTGCAGGTCAACAGTCACTGCACAGCCCCTATAGTCATTAGTTCTGTTAAAGTGGGCTGAAGGGTATGGTTAAGGCAGAAAGTCCTAAAATAGTATCGGTCTTACAACATGCAGATTCTAAGACAGGATTAGTGGAGAAGGAAACCCAGGCCAGGGGCAGCTGGGCCTGGGTCACGCAGATACCTAAGTTTCTGATACTTGAGCGGCAGACATCTGAAGTGTTTACTAAAGGTCGGTGGGGGATCTGATAAGGTGGAAAGCTAGGGCATTTCTCTTCCTTTAGGATATTAGAATGAAGGAAGGAGTGGACCATGGGGGTTCAAAAAGAAGATTTTATTAACTTGGAAGGCTAACAAAACTCTAGGCCAAATTTAAGTCTTTTTTTAAAAAAATACTAATTAGATTATTAAGATAATAAAAGTTCAAGGTAAAAAAAAAATCAAAGTTAACAGAAGAGAGTAAGGTGAAAAGTAAAAAGTCCTCTTTTTAATCTTGTCATTTTACTCATGTTCTTGTGCAAGCTACGATTTTCTATATGCCTGTTAGTACACACAAAGGCATATCATACCTTAAAAACCCAACAATGGATTATTACACACATACACCACATACCCTCCCCCCCCCCATCCTGCAATTTGCTCGTTTCTCTTAAAAGTGTGATCTTTTTCTCTGTATCTCTACAAATACATTAGATGTACTGCCTTCTTTTTAACAGCTATATAGTGTGTCACTACATTGGTCCATTGATTTAATATGACACGCCCATTTAGCATATCATCTACTGAATCTCCCCTGACCCTAGGCACTGAGATCTGATGAGATCTGATTACACCATAGCATAGACTGCATTACTATCCTAAAAGCTTCCTGAAAGTCAGTTCTTTTGAAGAATTATAGAGAGCTTACTAATAATCAGTCACTTTGCAGCTCCTTTCTGTATAAGGGTTTGCCATCTGGCTTCACCCCACCTTTTCAGCCCTATCATATACTCTGCTACTTTTGGATCCTGTTACAGGAGACTACTCACTGCTTCCTGAATAAGCTACGCACTGTCACATCCCTGTCTTTGTTCATGTGCTTTCTTGCCAAGTCTGCCTCTTCTTGGCCAGGCAAAAATTCTCATGTTTCAGGCTCTGATGACATCGTTAACTTCATTGTTACACAATTCACAAACTTCTTTCATTATGAAGAATTCACAAACTTCTTTCCTCCTCTCCCACAATAAGGCTCCTTTCGTTTATATAGCTGGGAGCAATGTACCAAACAAAGCTTTTCTATCTGCCTCCTGGACGTGACTGGGAGCACCTAGGGCGCAGGTGATGATGATCTACTCATTTTTAAGTCTAGTGCCCCTATAGCACCCAGAAAGGAATTATTAAACAATTTTTGTTAAACGTCATTACTGCTGAAAGAGATGACAGTGAGGTTCCAGGCATCAAAAAACACTCTTAAGTATTCTGCTGATGGTGAGAGTATAGCAAGCCCCTGAGAAAGAACAGATAAGGAAGGTTTCCTGCTCTTTAAGATAAGGACAATCATCTTTGTCACTCAATAATGCCTAGACCAGAGGTTCTCAAACCTGGCTGCATACCAGAAGTACTTGGAGCTTTATAAAAATACAGGTACTTGGTCCCCACCCCAGACCTACTGAACAATCCCTGGGGATACACAAACTTTTAAAAACTCCACCCCTGGCTATGATGCACAGCTGGGGTTAAGAACTATTCACCTTGACAGTGTTGAGATTGTTGGCTGAAACAGTGAAACAATAGTAAGTGATAGAGCAGGTGCTGGCTAGCAAAAGTAGGGCAGAGGGAAGAGGGGCTGTGCCTTGGATTTAAAGCCTTCTGGCTCGTGTGTTAAAAGGGCCAGAAGAGAAGATATGAAGCCCAGGATAGCTGTGAAGGGTCGGGGTGGCAATTAGAAGTTGGGAAAGCAGAGGACCATGATTTTCAAAATGGCAGTATGGTTAGCAGCAGCCAATCTGTTGCTGGAAGCTGGGTTACAGGGTTGAAGAGCCAATGTGCCAGCCTTTGGCATTCATGTGGGGTTGCTGCTCTGTAGCGCTCTTCAGAGGAGCTCTAGCAGCATTCGAAATGGAGAAATCTGGGTATAACTCTTGGTCAGGTTTTTTTTTTTTTAAATTTTATTTTATTATATTATGTTAATCACCATACAGTACATCCCCAGATTCCGATGTAAAGTTTGATGCTTCATTAGTTGCGTATAACACCCAGTGCACCATGCAATACGTGCCCTCCTTACTACCCATCACCAGTCTATCCCATTCCCCCACCCCCTCCCCTCTGAAGTCTTCAGTTTGTTTCTCATAGTCCATAGTCTCTCATGTTTCATTCCCCCTTCTGATTACCCCCCTTTTCTTTATCCCTTTCTTCCCCTACCGATCCTCCTAGTTCTTATGTTCCATAGATGAGAGAAATCATATGATAATTGTCTTTCTCTGCTTGACTTATTTCACTTAGCATTATCTCCTCCAGTGCCGTCCATGTTGCAGCAAATGTTGAGAATTCGTTCTTTCTGATAGCTGAGTAATATTCCATTGTATATATGGACCACAGCTTCTTAATCCAGTCATCTGTTGAAGGGCATCTCGGCTCCTTCCATGATTTGGCTATTGTGGACAATGCAGCTATGAACATTGGGGTGCATATGGCCCTTCTCTTTACTACGTCTGTATCTTTGGGGTAAACACCCAGTAGTGCAATGGCTGGGTCATAGGGTAGTTCAATTTTTAACTTTTTAAGGGACCTCCACACTGTTTTCCAGAGTGGCTGTACCAACTTGCATTCCCACCAACAATGTAGGAGGGATCCCCTTTCTCCACATCCTCTCCAACAATTGTTGTTTCTTGCCTTGTCTATCTTTGCCATTCTAACTGGCGTAAGGTGGTATCTCAGTGTGGTTTTGATTTGAATTTCCCTGATGGCTAATGATTTTGAACATTTTTTCATGTGTCTGTTAGCCATTTGTATGTCTTCATTGGAAAAGTGTCTGTTCATATCTTCTGCCCATTTTATGATTTGTTTATTTGTTTCTCGTGTATTGAGTTTGAGAAGTTCTTTGTAGATCTTGGATACCAGTCCTTTATCTGTGGTGTCCTTTGCAAATATATTCTCTTGGTCAGGTTTTTTTATTTCCTTTTTTTAAAAAAATATTTTATTTACTGATTAGAGAGAGAGAGCGCGCGCACAAGTGGGGGAGTGGCAGAGGGAAGGGGGGGAGCAGGCTCCCCGCTGAGCAGGGAGCCTGATGCGGGGCTCCATCCCAGCACACTGGGATCGTGACCTGAGCCGAAGGCAGATGCTTAACCAGCTGAGCCACCCAGGCACCCCTCTTGGTCAGGTCTTAACTCAAACTTTGCTTTCCTGTGTTGAGTTCTAAAGGAGGCAGTACTGCAGAATTCTTCTACGCATGTGCTCTAAACCCCAACTGCAAGTGTTTAAATTCTGGTTCTACTACAACTTCAAGGCTGTGTGATCTTAAAGTAGTCTAACCTCCTTGAGCTTCAGTTTTGGTTGTTTGGGGAGCTAAATAAGATAATCCATATTGGTCCCTAGAATGTGCTAATACTCAATAATGGCTAAATGTTGTTGTTGTTATTAGTTTGGTCCAAACTTGGTCAACATGTGTAACTTTTTTTGTGACTTGTCTTCTAAAAATAGGAATAATTAATGACACACTAAAAATACTTAGTTAAGCAACTCACTTTTCATTAATACTTTTAAAATGGTTACTGCAATTAACATAGAAATACCACCTCTGGGAATCTATTTTAATGGAATGGGGGAACTCTTAATTCAGAAACAAATTTTCACAAAATATCAGAAACAAAACATCCAACTACGAGAGAATAGCTAGATAAACTATGGAACATTTACTCAGTGGACTGTTTTAAATATTTTGCTAAAAAGATAACATAGAAAGTGCTTAGGACATCACGTTCAGTGCAAACATCGCCAAGAAATCCAAATGTATTTACAGTATAAACACGATTCTGTTAATAAGAATCTCGCTGTGGAAAAGGAGGAAAATCTCAAAAAGTAACTTAAAATGTTAATTAAAATTGTGAGTGGTGGAAACACTGGTGGCTTTTTCCTCATATGATTCTTCTCTTTTTCATCTTCCAAAATTAGGGAGAGATAAGTAAATATAAAGACAAGGTAGTAAATAGACATCCAAGTTTATGGATCACAAGACTTAACACATCATTAAGATGGTAATATTCCCCAAACTGATCTAAAGATTTGATGCAATCCACACCAAAATCCTAGAGGACTATTTCGTAGAAATTGACAACCTGGTTCTAAAGTCTGTATAGAAATATAAGAGGACAAGAATAGTCATAACAACCTTGAAAAAGAAGATTGGGGGACTCAGACTTTCCGATTTCCAAACCTGCTACAAAGCAACAGTAATCAAGACAATGTGGTATCAGCATAAGGATAGACATATACATCAATGGAACAGAAATGAGAATCTAGAAATAAACCCTTACCTTTATGGTCAATTAAGTTTTGGCAAGGGTGTGAAAACAATTTAATGGAGTAAAGAATAGTCTCTTTTAAAAATGATACCGAGAAAGCTGGATATACACGTATAAAAGAGTGAATTTGGATCCTTACCTCATATCATACACAAAAATAAACACACAACGGACCAGATAGCCTTAAAACTAAAAAACTCCTAGGGGCGCCTGGGTGGCACAGCGGTTAAGCGTCTGCCTTCGGCTCAGGGCGTGATCTCGGCGTTATGGGATCGAGCCCCACATCAGGCTCCTCTGCTATGAGCCTGCTTCTTCCTCTCCCACTCCCCCTGCTTGTGTTCCCTCTCTCGCTGGCTGTCTCTATCTCTGTCGAATAAATAAAAATAAAAATCTTTAAAAAAAAAAACAAAAAAAACCTAAAAAACTCCTAGAATAAAACATAGGAGTAAATCTTTGTGCCCTTGAGTTAAGCAATGGTTTCTTAGATACAACATCAAAAGCACAAATGACAAAGGAATAAAACAGATAAAATGGATTTCATCAAAATTAGAAAATTTTGTGTCAAACGACACCATTAAGCAAGTAAAAAGACAACCTACAGAATAAGAAAATATTTTCAAATCACTGTATGACAAGGGACTTATATCCAGAGTATATAAAGAACACTTATAACTCAACATTAAAAAGGCAAATAGCCCAATTAAAATACAGGCAAAGGATGTGCAGAAACATTTCTCCAAAGAAAATATACAAATGGCAAATAAGCACATGAAAAATTCTCTACATCATTAGCCATTAGGGAAATTCAAATCACAATGGGATACCACTTCGCATTCACTAGGAGGGCTATCCTTAGGAAGAAAAACAATAAGAAGTGCTAGTAAGGATACAGAGAAATTGGTACCCTCATTCTGGATGCTGAAAAAATTCTAGTATTACATTGCGTTGATGACTGCCTAACTCTGAATATCTTAAAGACCACTGCACAGTATACTTTAAATGGGTGGACTTGTGATACGTGAATGTATCTTGACAAGGCTCTAAAAAAAAAAAGCCTTAAGGGGAAAAAAGTACAGGAAATAAAAAGTAACAGCAGTCTACCATGTAACTCCATTCTGAATAGGAAAAAAAATTATACTAACACTTGATCAAACCAAAATTATGATCCTCTATTGGGAAGACAGGGGAATGCGGAGCATGTAGAGGTTTGGTAGTGGTGGAGACACAGAGAATTAAATCCTCATCTCACATAGTAAGAAGTCGACAGATAATGCTGAAAACTGCAACAAAACAAAACCCCAAGGAAATAGAAATGCACAAATGTTATTTAGAGATATACACATATATATCAAAGAATCAGCTAAAAGATTTGACAGTGGTTGCCCCTGAAAAAGGGGAACCGTGGGGCAGAGTGTCTGGGGACTGCTTTTTTTTTTTTAAAGATTTTATTTATTTGACAGAGATAGAGACAGCCAGCGAGAGAGGGAACACAAGCAGGGGGAGTGGGAGAAGAAGAAGCAGGCTTATAGCGGAGGAGCCTGATGTGGGGCTCGATCCCAGAACGCTGGGATCATGCCCTGAGCCGAAGGCAGACGCTTAACGACTGAGCCACCCAGGCGCCCCTGGGAACTGCTTTTTGTTTTATTCACTGCTGTAGAACTAGTTGACTTGTTAAACTATGATACTAATAAACATTTTTTTCTTAAAGAGAGGAAAAACCAAAAGCCAAAAATAAAGGCATCAAAGGTTTTACTGAAGTAGACTTAAAATAAAAGACTCCTCTGGAGTCCAGTTCTGCTTGTAACAACTTGTAAGAGACTAAATAAGTAAGTCATTAGAAAAATGAGCATATATTCAGTCTTACCTTCAACTCCCCATTACCTTAGGCCTTGATGGCTAGTTAAAATGAATCTTTAAGCTTGAACTTCAAGCTTATTACTATATATCTATTGATAACATCAGAATTCCCTCTGGCTGGCTCAGTGCTTGGAAGACTTGCTTTTGGCGCACTGTCCCACTCTTCAAGACTGTCTCTGTCAATTCATGGTTATTACAAAATCCACATACATGATCTTTCCAATACCCTGCTTGCTCAGTCTCTTGGCTTCCTTCTACGTAGCCTTGTCCTTTCACTCACTTAAGCCCTTTATTCGTTGACCTTATTAATACCAACTTATAAATCCTCCATTTTCTCAATTACTTTTCTTTTCTTTTTTTTTTAAAGATTTTATTTATTTATTCGACAGAGATAGAGAAAGCCAGCGAGAGAGGGAACACAAGCAGGGGGAGAGGGAGAAGAAGAAGCAGGCTCATAGCAGAGGAGCCTGACGTGGGGCTCGATCCCATAACGCCAGGATCACGCCCTGAGCCGAAGGCAGACACTTAACCGCTGTGCCACCCAGGTGCCCCTCCATTTTCTCAATTTCAATCACCACCTATTTTCTACCTCATTTTTGTGAGCAATTCCAAATTCCAATTCCAAAAATCCTTCATCCTCAGGGGATCCTCAATTCATTCATCTTCCCACTTCTATACTGTCCCCCCAGTGCCACTGTATCCTCACTTCCCTCCTCACCCAGTTTCAGTCCTGTAGTCAGTCATTACAGTCATCCTCTCATACCTACCCTAAACTCCCTTGGCCCCCCTCTCACTTCAAACTTGTGGATTTAAACAACCTCCCTGGTTAAATGCAACTCCTCACCTACAGTGTACCTATACCTGGGCAGCAGACACCCAACCATGCTGACTGCTCACTTTCAATTCATGGCTACTAGCCTCAAGTTGACCCACTCCCCAACAACCATATTTCCCCAGTCCATTTACTCTTCTTTTCTCTGCATGAGTCCTGTCAGACTTTCTTATCTCTCCTCACATCTCAACCACCTTCTCCCTTATCCTTACTTCGACTTGATGATCCTGATTCCTATCTCCTTGATGATCCTGATTCCTATCTCGCTAAGAATAGAAGTTATCAACTTCCATAGGTTCTGACCATCCCATCTATCCACCTACCTTCACTGTGCTTATATATTCTACTTTTTCTCTAATCACTATGGATGAACTTTCCACACCTCTAGCAAAGGCCTACACTTTTACTTGTAAATTTGGTATCACCCTCTCACACTTGAGAACATTGCTCCAGCAAATTTCCTGCATCAAGTTTCCTTCTCTCTATAGGATCCTTCCAATCACATACAAAATGCTGTATTCCTATTAATACAAAACAAAAACAAATTTCAACACTGCTTCTTCCTTCAGCTCCACTTCATTTCTCTCCTTTCCTTTCTAGCAAAACTCCTTGAAAGAGCCCTCTATACTTGTAGTCTCTGAATTTGCTTCTCTGATCCTCCTTAACACCCATCAGACACTGACATTGCCAACTGCTCTGATTAAAGTCACCAAATAACCCCCATATTGCCAAATCCAAAGGCCAATTTTTGGCCCTTGTCTTACATGGAATGCTAAAAACATTTGACCAAATTCATCCCCCTCTCCATTATTTACTCGGCTTCCAGGATATAATACTCTCCTGATTTTTCTCTATCTCTGGTTGTGTATGTTCCTTCACTCCTCCAATCTCTAAACATTGCGTGTTCCAAGGCTCTGAACCCAGACGTATTCTCTTTTCTTAGCTATAGCTTCCTTCACCTATATGATGATGAATCGCAAATTTACAGCTCTAGCCCTGAACTGCAGAATTAAACATCTAACTGCCTCTCTGAGATCTTCATTTGAATGTCTAATAATCATATCAACAACTTATCCAAATGGAACTTTGGCTATTCCCTCCCAAACCTGTTTCTTCTGCAGTGATTCCTGTCTAGGTTAATAGCAATTCCATTCTTCTAGCTTCTCAAGTCCTAAACACTGAAGTTATCCTTGGTAACTCTCCCTTATATCTCATATCTGATTCCACACTACATTTACAATATACCCAGAACTTGAAGACTTCTTACCATATCTTTTGCTACCCCTCTGTCCAAGTCACCATCATTGCTTCCTGGATTATTTCAAAGGACTTCAAAATTAGCTTCCAGCTTTTACACTGATCCCTTTATAATTTGTTTTCAACACAGGGTAAAAATGATCAAGTTAGGAAAAGTCAGATCATGATACTCCTCTATTTAAAACCCTGCAATAGCTTTTTATCTGTCAGAATAAAAGCCCAAATCATATAAGAACCTCATTTTCCACTACTATTCCCCTCCCTCTCCTTAGCTTGCTCCAGCCACAGGGGCTATAGCCACATTAGCCTCCTCGAGGAACAAAAAATATGTCAGGCCTACTCTTGCTTCAGGGCTTCTGTGCTTGCTGTTTTATCTGCCTGGAATGTTCTTCAAAATGTCCACATGGCTCGCTGTTTCACTTCCCTTACTCAAATGTCATCTAAACACTAAGGCCTCCCAGGGCACCTAATTTTCCAGTGTTCCTTTTCTCCCTAAGAATTTATTATTACCTGACATAGTACATATTTTACTTTGTTTCTTTGCCTCTCATACTAATCTGTAAACTTCATTTACCTCTTTAGGATTTTTGATTCTTTTGTTCATTGCTATTATCTCCAGCAACTCAGAACAGTACCTAGCACATCATAGGTGTTCAATAAATACTTTTGAAAATAAATCCACCACTGTATTCCAGTGTCTCGTGTAGATGATAAACAGTAGTGTTCAGAAAATATTTATTGAAAAGGATGAATGTCAAAAAGATGGTGCTTTCCTTTAAAAATATACCAAATAAGATCAAATTCAGCTTATCACTCTGTATGGTAGAATGAAACCAATCAAACCATAAACAACTTAGAAAAATTCATGGGATCCTTACCTAAGTCAGCTCTCGCTTCTTTTTTCTTCTGAGAGGCCCAACCCACTATGGAGAGTTTATCTCCTCCTGATTTCTCCTCTAAGCCTCTATTCAAGCGCCAGATTTTCAGAGTATTGTCATCAGAGCAGGTAGCAATCTAATGAGAATCAGGGAGTTAAGAAGTTTCAATCAAAGATTTACAACAAAGTAAAAAGTAGATCTTAAGGACTCATGACTAGAGAATCATTCTGTTTGATATACCAGGACATAGAAGATGATACCTGAAAAATCATACATTTCATTCCTTGCTTTCAGGAATCACTCCAAATTTCCAAAGGACTTTGGTTTCTTTATAATTCTGATGGTATGTCTTTCTTTACCAGTCATGTCTTACCTGACCTAAAGCCCTACTATAAAATCAGTTTCATTTCATTTTACTCTCAAAAACCTGGGCCAAGTCATCATCTTCATCACCTTCTATATAACTATGAAATATATAATTATGACACCTTTTTAATTTCCTCTCTTAAATGATAAACCAATGAATGCCACCAACATTCAATTTCTACCACTTTCTTCTGAATTCTACATGTTCTGGCTTACTGCTAAAGTAATGGGATCATTTCCAAGATCAGGCTTAGTCCGTGACTCTAGTAGGCTGTAACAAGTAGAATGAAACCATTCCTTTGAGATTCTTTTTCAGATAGGTAAAGGAGCAATCTGGGAAAACAAGTTCACTAGGCTGAAAGAAGTTAAAAATAACCTTTGCCCCTTTAAAAATATCTGACCATTCCCAATCTTGGTCCCAAGCCTTTTATGGCAGAGAAAGTCCAGCTTGAAGAGCTTGTGGCAAATGGCCACTGGTACCAGAGCTGTTCCCCAGCATTTGTTTATATAATTTCTCTATTTCAGTCACTGAAGAGAGAGAAAAAAAAGAACACACGTTCTCTTAAGTCTTGGCCCCCAAGAGACTGGCAGCTTTTTCCTTTCCTTACTGGGAGGCCAAAAGAAGACACACATTTTTAACTGCTCAACAAGAAATGCCTGGAATCCCCAGTTACTCTATGGTCTATTAACAAGAATTATTTCCAGAGCACCGACTGTGAGTCTGACAATTTACATTTTTTTGTTGTTTAATTCTCACAGTGTAAAAAGCCTTGAACTCAAATAACCTCATCTACAAAATAAGAATAAAGTTATTTGCCGAAGGTCACTACAATTAAGTGGCAAAGCTAGAACTGAAATCCAAATTTTTCCAATTTCAAAGGCTAGATTTCAAAACCATATTTCACCTTCTTAACTCTAAGCTAGGAACAAAGTTACTTAAAACAAACAAACAAAAAAAAAAACTTTAAAAGAAGTGGTTATTAGATTAGTATAGGTAAACAGCTCTATCATTACTTATGAGTCTTTTCTGTGCATACAGATAAGGGCAATACATGATAGTTGAAAAAAGAGAACATGATTAACTAAAAAATTCTTAGTTCTACAAAGATACAAAACTCCATGTTAAAAGCAGATATTTCAATGGAAGTTACATGGAATCTCAGAAGAAAAATGTCATTGGGATGTAATTAGTGGTGATTAAAGCAACGAGTTAAAAAAAAAAAAAGTCTATCATAACCACAGAAATGGTTATACAGATACAGAAACAAAAAGAAATCCAAAACAGTACTGAAAAGCTAGCAGGGATGCCATGAGTAGATCAGACCATAAGAAGTTTCTAGAGGATAAAAAACAGATGGGAACTAAGCCTCAAAACGTCATAAATGAAAGGGGAGGTATCCACAGAAATGATATTTCTTGTAAACCCCAAAAAACTCAAAGACCAGAGGCAGTAGGGGCTGGGAGAATGAGTGGAACTTGACCACTATTATATGAAATCCCCACGTGTACACAAGGTTTATGTTTCTGGCCTTTTTACCTTTCAGGTATTTTGTCTTTTTGTCTTTAAGTATTATTGTTAAAAAAATTTTTTTTAAGTGAGAAATGTCTAAAACGTTTTGAAGCTACTTACATAGTGTAGCCATAGATAACCTAACACACGATGACTTCACAGTAAGCACTCTTTAGGCATGTGAAAACTAAATTGGACTGTGCATTACAGTCAAGATGTCACCTTTAATATACTACATTGATAATATGTAGAAAGTTAATAAAACTAGTTTATCCACCTTAGATTTTCTTTTTACCTTGTATTTTCAGATGAAATTTAATTACATTGAAAACTTAACTCTATGTTTAGGAATTACTCTAGGAAATCAAGAAATCCATTCTTTTTTTTTTTTTTTTTTAAGATTTTATTTATTTGACAGAGAGACAGCCAGTGAGAGGGGGAACACAAGCAGGGGGAGTGGTAGAGGAAGAAGCAGGCTCCCAGAGGATGAGCCTGATGTGGGGCTCGATCCCAGAACGCCGGGATCACGCCCTGAGCCGAAGGCAGACACTTAACAACTGAGACACCCAGGTGCCCCAAGAAATCCATTCTTATCTTGCCATTTGCAATGATGAGGATGGAACTAGACAGTATTATGCTAAGCGAAATAAGTCAATCAGAGAAAGAAAATTATCATATGATCTCACTTATACATGGAATTTAAGTAACAAAACAGAGAATCATCGGGGAAGAGAGGAAAAAATAAAACAAGATGAAATCAGAGAGGGAGACAAACCATAAGAGAGTCTTAATCACAGGAAACAAACGGAGGTTTGCTGGAGGGGAGGGATGGGGTAACCGGGTGATGGACATTAAGGAGGGCATGTGATGTAATGAGCACTGGGTATTATATAAGACTGATGAGTCACTGATCTCTACCTCTGAAACCAGTAATATATGTTAATTAACTGAGTTTAAATTAAAAAAAAGAAAAGAAAAAAAAAAAGAAATCCAATTTTATTCCTTAGTGTAAGTTTCTCTACTGGTAGAGAAAAGTAGAATATGTATGGTTAATGCTGACATAGATCCTGGATAGCCTCTAGATCTTTCAATCTCTAAACATGAAAGTCTGTGTAACTCTCAAACTAACCTTGAGAAAACCTACAAATCTGTGATCTACTTTTTAAACCAACGATAGAGATTTATTTACAAACCTTTGTGAAGTCTGATGGACACCAGCACACAGATGTGACTTCTTGAGAGTGACCCTGGAGCACAGTAGGAGGATGCCAGGGTGTGGAGACCTATCACAACATCAAAAAAGAAAAAAACAAGTCAGCAGAGCAGTATTAGGTCTCCTGGATAGAGCCTTTGAATCTCTCCACATCTGTGTCTTACAGAGCTTCACGGTTGTTACCAAAGATCTCTAGGTATGCCTAGTTATAGCTCAGGAAAGAGTCCCAATGGGCAATAAAAGTATTTCTGTCATTGATCTGAGAAAACAGAATGAAAATAGCCAAAATAAGTAAATAATATGATCTTAAATACCAGGACAGGTCTTATTTCAATTCAAAACTACCTAGCTATATATATTTTGACTAAAATTCAAGAATGACATTGTTCCTTACCCCTTAGCTGGTAAACTTTCTATAAGGATAGGGTTCAGCTGCTGGGTAGTATGAACTTCAAGTACAGTCCTGTTTTTACATAGCCTAGACATTTTCAGATCTTCTCCAATTAGCTACTTCCAGGAACACTACATTAAATAAATCCTGAAGGATTTATTTGGGATGGCCCCAGCCCATTAAGTTTCTCTTCACCCAAGGCCCGAGCTCTCCTGTGACAAGATAACAGTCTTTGCTCCAAAAGACACACTGATTTTTTACCAAAGTCCCTGAAGTTATAGCCCTTCATTTTGAAGGAATATAAACTATATTCTATTCTATTCTATTTTACATGGCATTTTGGTAGCTTTTTTTGGGGAAAAAATCCTTTAAAATTTCATTTTGGTAAATTTGCTTTAAGAAATCTTGAATTTTCAGTTAAGTACTGCCACGTCTTAATGAATCAAGAAGGGTCATATCGTGCAGTACTATACACGTGACAAAGGATCAGATGTCCCCCCCTCACTGGATGCCCCTAGTGATATGCATTTGACGACTAACTTATTCAAGAGTTGTCAATCCCTTTCAGAGGCCATTGGAATTAATCAGCACAAATATGGCATATAAACTTACATAACTATTATTAGCATGTGTTTGAAAAAGAGTAATTATTCTCTTTTCATTTTCCTGAGGCTCTGAATCATTGCTCATCTGTATGAAGAAAGTGGAGGCAACTCTGGAAAGAATATTTGCATAGAATGACTAAGAAAACTTAATAGATTCCTTCAATTGCAGTGAAGAGAGTTAACACACTGATTCATAAGGTCATCCAACTCAATTATTACTACTGCTCTCTTGGGTTAAATGGCACATGTAATGATTCAAAAAGAAAACGAAGAGAAAGAGTAGAGTCTAATTTGCCTTGCTGGGTTAATTAGGTTTAACAGAAAAAGCTTTTTCCTGAGTATTATCTAAAAGGATCTCAGTTTCTGCCTCCTACAATGGCACAGAGAACAATAACTCATTCTCTCACAAGGTAGCGTATTTTAGAAAAGACTTTCAAGATAGTGTCTATCTCAGGAGCCACAGAAATTCTCCTCCCTTCTGCATTTGGGATGGCCCCAGCCCATTAAGTTTCTCTTCACCCAAGGCCCGAGCAGGCCTGGTAGCAGCAAATTAAAAGGGAGATAAAATCCTAATGTCCTTTTGACTGACCCTCCCTGGTAGGAACACATTATTCTACTCCACTGGTCTACTCTCCTTGTGGCCTCTAGCTTATCATTTCAAGATACTGCCTCTTCTTCAATTTTCTAGGCATTACAATACCTAAGGGAACCTAAACATATACACAAAGGATTAAAATAAATCTCAAGAAAAACCAAACATCTAACAATAGAATCATGCACATTTTTGCATTTATCTATAGGATCTAAGAGAAAAAACAAAAGACCCCTTGAAAAACTTTTTACAAGCTGATAATAAGGTAAGAATAATAATGACAATAAATGTCAGTATTTGTTGAGTCAGGCACTTCGTATAGCATCAAAGTAGGGGGAAAGTTCCTCTAAAAGTTAAACACAGAATTAATTACTATATGATCAAGCAATTTTTTTTAAAGGTCTATTCATCCATTTGAGAGATTGAGATAGCATGTGCGCAGGTGAGTGGGTGGCGGGAAGGGGGAGACAGAGAGAGAAAGAATCTCAGGCAGGCTCCCTGCCCAGCAAGGAGCCCAATGTGGGGCTCAATTCCATGACCTGGAGATTATGACCAGAGCTGAAATCAAGAGTTGGACACTGTACTGACTGAGCCACCCCGGTACCCCAGGATGCATCAATTCTATTCTTAGATATACACATAGAAAAACTGAAAATACATGTTCAAACAGAAACTTGTACATGAATGTTCATAGTAGCTTTATTTATAAAGCCAAAAAGTGGAATAATTTACATGTCCACCAACTAATAAATGGATAAATAAAATGTGGTCTACCCATACGATGGATATTCAACCATAAAAAGGAATGAAGTACTGATACGTGCAACAACACAACAAATGTGGAAAACATTATGTTCAGTGAAATAAGCCAGACTTAAAAGATCACATATTGTATGATTACATTTATAGGATATGTCCAGAACAGAAAATCCATAGACAGAACATAGGTTAGTGGTTGCCAGGGGCTGAGGACAGGGGAGAATGAAGAGTGACTTCAAGGGGACAGTCTTTCTTTTTGGAGTAATGAAAATGTCTGGTAATGTGACAGTGGTGATGGCCACTCAAAATCAACTGTACATTTAAAAATAACTAAAATGGGGGTGCCTGGGTGGCACAGCGGTTAAGCGTCTGCCTTTGGCTCAGGTCGTGATCCCCGCGTTATGGGATCGAGCCCCACATCAGGCTCTTCCGCTATGAGCCTGCTTCTTCCTCTCCCACTCCCCCTACTTGTGTTCCCTCTCTCGCTGGCTGTCTCTATCTCTGTCGAATAAATAAATAAATAAAATCTTTTTAAAAATAAATAAATAAATAAAAATAACTAAAATGATGGATTTTATATTATGTGAATTCTATCTCAATTAAAAAAAAAAGGGTGGAGAGAAGAGCATGTTATAGGCTGAAATGAGTACTAGTGTCCAGCAAGGTTGTATGAATGGTAGTTACAGGAGCTTTCACGGTTAAGGACTATCTTAGCATGGGATAGTATACTTGTTGACTACTTCAAAGAGGGTGAATTTCCCCTAGTCAAACTCAAGTTGTTTTTAAATCCTTCATTTTTATTCAAATAAGTTTTTGTTTATTGTCACTTCGTTATGATAAAACATTACTGTAATTACAGGATTTAATTTTTAAAAAACCTCCCTCTACTTTTAAGTAGTTAGAGGAAACTATTAAGTCCAAGAGACATTTACACCTATGCATTCTTTTTTTTTTTTTAATTTTTTATTATGCTATGTTAGTCACCATACGGTATATCATTAGTTTCTGATGTAATGTTCCATGATTCATTGTTAGAGTATAACACCTATGCATTCTGGAGATGGTCGAAACACAGAAAACTGTCCTCTCTTACATACTCTAGTTGTTATACAGACTTTAATTCAAGACATGAAGACTCCCCAAGTTAAAACTCCTAAAACTATGAAGGTTACCACTAGAAATAAATGGCTCTAAGCTACACATCTAATAAAACATTCTGTATCCTTAAACATGCAAAAAAGATCAGCACCTTTCCTCAAAAAAATCTCCTTACTCTGCCCAGTCAGAAACCAAATCTCATCTTTATTTCTGCCATGAGATCATTTACACTTCCTAAAGTGTCAGGCTCAATGTTTCGCCAGTCAGCGGTAGAAAGACTGTGCCAAATGAGTTTATTTATAACCACTTCAAACTATTCAGTGGCTATAACAGAAATGAACCAGGGAAGGGGGGGGGAGGTAAGGGTGGAACAAAGGGTAAGAAATTAAAAAGAAAAAATATATCAACTGTTTTTATTTTTAAGTGTTGGTCCTTCGTATCAGAGAGTCTAACTATATTACATCTCCCTTTTGCTGAGCAGTGGTAAAGATTAAAAGGCCATTCTCTTTTGTCTTAAGATCTGCAACTCTTATTTCACTCTGTCTTTTTGTGCCCATGGGCTTTCTAACATAGGAAAACTCCCAACACGTGAGAGAATTCTGACCTTTTGGAAACACAGCAGAGCTACAAGATAACCTAACAGTGTGATACTCAGCTTGCATGGAATGGTTTTTAAACTATATTCCACCCTTTTTTTTAATCATGGAAAAGAGAAACTGAGCCACCTCCTAGGCAAATTCAATTTTAGGAGCAGTAAGCTTGCCAGGATCTCAAATATCAGAGCCTGCACACTGAGTTATGTGTGGACAGGCAGGAGAACATCATGTCTGAACCACATCATTCAACACTGACATGTGACCCAGCCTAGGAATTTAGAAAGGGTCACCCATGTATGTGATAGTCACTGACTGGATGTCTGAAAATGGGTTACTAACAACAGTCAAGTCTCTTTACTGCACATCTTTAGAGAGAGAAACTATACCTCAACCCTCACTCCCTGAAGCAAACAAACAAAAAAGCATTTGTACTAGAGAAGATAACTAGAGAGGAACTTTCAGAATTGACAATAAAACTGTGTCCATATATACACACAAACACATATATGTAGAATATACAATCATATGCATAATTATGTATACATAATTAAAAACTGATTTTAAATGATTTTTAAAAATTATCAGCAGTATTTTTTGCATAATCTTTTATTATATTTTTTGTGTAATTTTTTTTTTAAAGAATTAAAAACTTAAAAAGATACAGACTTTGGTAGGAATAAAACCTTCCTGCTAAGTTGGGAGCCACAGTAAAAAAAAGGAATGAAGATAAGACAGTGAGAGAAAGAGAAAGGAAAAATAAAAAGATGGTAAAATACGAAGTATCAAGACCAAATTCAAAACTCAAAACTTAAAATATAAGAAGAAAGCATTTGTCAGTAACACGTTATCAATGAAGTTTAAAACTCAAGTCAGAAAATTTTATAGACAAGAAATTAGGTACAAACTCTTATGGATTAGAGTCTCAGGTATATATTTGATAAGCAAAGTTTCATTTAAAAATACAATTCATGAAAGAAATGTGCTTGTAGAAAGAGGCAAGTACAACACAAAAGCATCTTGGATAGAACAACATCTCCACCATGTGACCATCTAGGATATAATCACTAAAAACTTAAGTTAGTGTTGTATTTTTGCACCTCTAGGTATACAGAGAAGTTATTTTTAGTACGTCCTCCAGGACCAGATGAACTTAAGCAGAATTATGCTTCACACTTGACAGGTTCTACCCTATCCTAAGCCAACATTAAAGATACGACTTCCTAGAGGTTGGCAGGACTAATACTGATATAATTTCCTCTTGAGAAGGGATTTGATAACATTGAACCTATGAATCTATCAAGTTTTAGACATTATGACTCTAAAATCCAAAATGTGGGGCACCTGGGTGGCTTAATCGGTTAGGCATCCAACTCTCGATTTTAGCTCAAGTCATGATCTTGGGGTTGTGGGATTGGACTCCATGTGGGGCACTGCACCTGGTGCAGAGCCTGCTTGTCCCTCTCCCTCTGCTCTTCCCCCTGCTCACTTGCTCTCTCTCTCTCAAATAAATAAATTTAAAAAAAATAACAACAAAAAACAAAATCCAAAATGTGCCAACTCTGATCATTCAATTCACCAATGTCAAGAACATTTATGATATTACAGGGCAATCTAGAAGATAATTAATTTCTAGCCCTTGGAAAACAATGCCATAATGCTCTTATGTCTCTGAACTCCCAGACATTTCTATAATTAATTAGTACCACAAGACCTATTTTTCAGTAGTCAGCAAGTGCTACTCGTGTGATATTTCAGTTTTCTCTACTGAATGTCATATGGACAAATTTAAATTCCTTACAGTAGTCACTTTAGGAATCACTGTTAAAAAGAAAAGAAAGAGGGGCGCCTGGGTGGCACAGCGGTTAAGCGTCTGCCTTCGGCTCAGGGCGTGATCCCGGCATTATGGGATCGAGCCCCACATCAGGCTCCTCTGCTATGAGCCTGCTTCTTCCTCTCCCACTCCCCTGCTTGTGTTCCCTCTCTCGCTGGCTGTCTCTATCTCTGTCAAATAAATAAAAAAAATTAAAAAAAAAAAAAAAGAAAAGAAAGAAAATAAACTTGTGCACAGAAATGAAATCTGTAAAATAAATTAAGTAACGCTATTAAATATATACAAAACTGATAAAATAGACACATCTATTCTAGTAACCTTGAGACTGGCCACTTTTAAGAGAGTAAAGAACATAATTACCATACAAATATTTTTTAGTGTTTTGTGCAGACTCTATGGTTGATTTGGGCATAGGATCCTGGGAATTAAAATACTGTATTTTGAATGAGGAGTTTGAAAACACAGAGCAGAAAGGCAGTCCAACATATTTTCCAGGAAGCAGGACAAGGTAGTTAAGTTCTCTCTAGACTTATGAATTCTCAATTTCCTGATAATCTGTGAAACTGCTGGAATACATGGATTATCGATTTCTGAGAAGTTCTGGCCATGAGAGTATGATATATTCTGACAATCAGAGTGAGGTTTGGCTATGTTAAGCAAGAAGCAACTTTTACTGAACATCTAATGTAGAAAAAGTTAATGTGTTTACATTAAACTTACTCATCTGAGAAGAAATATTTATAAGAATACTTTAGTCTCACATTTGTGAGGGAAGTTTGGTAACTTACCTTCCAGATGTAGGCAGCTTCATCACTTGAGCCACTAACTAAAAACTGGTCATCTGGACTAAGACTTGATTTAACATAAAAGGTAGAGTTTTGATGTCCATTGAAGATAGCCACTGAAAGAGGAAAAAACCCAACAAATTACTTGGTTCTAGTGTTCACATAAATGCAGACAGTATACATGTTCTAACAAGTTTTATTAAGTTAAAGGGAACTGGTCACTGGCAGAAAAGTAAAGGAAGTCTCAGAAAGAGTTTTTATATTAGACCCAATCTCATGATCTCAGCCCAAATACTTGGTATGGAGCTGGCTATGGAAGAGAAAGTGACAGAAAACATTCTTAAGGAGAAGAATGCAACCAGTGTCCACTCTTTTAATAAAATGCCTTATTAGACCCTCCTTCCCCACACTAGGATAGGGCTTTCCCTCTTGTGTAATATATTTGTCCTTTTTCCTCTTAGACTTCAAATCTTGAGGGTAAATTTCATATTTTATTCTTTCCTCACTAGACCTCACAGTGCTTTGAACAGAGATCTTCAAACATCTGTTGTATGAATAGGTAAGAACCAGTGGAAAGAGTTAAGATTTATGGATAGCTCATTTGGGATGTGGGACTCAATCTTCCTATTTATTTATTTATTTATTTATTTATTTATTTATTTATTGTGGGAATCTTTTAATCCAAAACTTTAAGCAGGCTGAAAAAAGTAGCTAGTGGGTAAGCTCTATGTTTGTATGTAAGATACTCCAACTAGGTTAGGGTTAGCCTTCATGTTTAGACTTCTTACTATCTCGCACAATGTGCTTGATGGGTTCTTCTATCCTAAGACCAAAACCTGAGGCCTCTGGTATCAGAACACGAATAGGAAATACAAGAAAAAAATCTCAGTTATTGGAGAATTTAAGGATACATTTAAGCAGGGAAAAAAGTTCACTCCAATCTTCTAACAGAAAGGAAGTAAGAATTATCAAGGGACTTAATAGCTTTCCTTTAGTGCTCACAGAAATCTCTTCCTTTTGCCAGAGCAAAACTGGAAAAGGACTTTGTATTTTTAGCTTTTCAAGAAAAAGCCTCCATATCAAATACTCTCCACACCAATACTTCCACTGTGGATGTTAAGCAGAATATGACTCAATTCAGATACACATTTTCTTTTTATCTACTATGATAGGTAAATCCCTACAAAATAAAGAGGCTCCTTTGCTCTGAATATAACTCTAAAACTATAATATAATTGTTTATCTTTCTTAACTCTGTGAATGGAAAACTACAGACCAAATTTCCCACTAGACCTGTAAGTATTTATTGCCCTCTGCTGGTCTAACCAAGTACACTAAATGCTTCAAACCATTCCAAAAAACCTAAAACCTGTATTGGCTTTGATTAGCTCAACTTAAACTTTCTTTGATAATCTGGACTCTGAAAATGCTTCAGTGAAGTGCTTCAGAGTCATCCTTATAAACATCTCTTAGTATAATAAAACACTGTAAATTAAAAGTACAGGAGATGAAGTATTAAACCCAGGACCCTTTCCGAAGTTTTGAAAAAGATTAGCAATTACCCAATGTCATACACACATCTGTCTGTCACTCAATTTCTAAAGAATGTATCTACCTACCTACCTATCTATAGGAACGAACAAAATAATTTTAGGAGCACAGGAAAAAGGCTACTAAATTTTTAGTACAGTAGCCTTAAGCATATTTGTTTGACTAAACTCAAGGACCCCTTTAGGGTCAGACTACAAAAAATTGACAGAGAAAGAGTTCTTGTACATTTGAAAATACAATTAGGATTATGCTTTTATCTTTTGGAGAAAGATTTTGAAAAGTCTATTTTATATGACCATCTAAATTAGAAGCTGTCCAAATTCTGATTCCATTCAGGAAAACAGCAAAAGAAGTTATAAACTGCTTCCCTTTTCCAAATACTCTTGCTCTTATTTAGACAACACCAGACCCAATCCAGGATATTGGAAATACCAACTGTGAAGCTGTCACAGAATTCAAACTCCTAATACTGGCTTGGGGCAGTCTTTGGAAACTTCCGTAAAAGCCTACTTCTGTACTATTTTAAGATTTCTTATTTATCAGCACATCTTACTTTAGTGGGAAGTAGGTAGCTTTAGGGATTATAGAATCTGTCTGTTTCTGACAGAGCTATACTTGAGCAAAAACAAGGTTACTAATATGTAGCTTGCCCAAGCAATTGATAATATTCTTAAAATTATGTAACCCAAAAAACCTTCTTAGAGTATGACTGAGAAACTTTCATTTCTTCTTTTAAAGTGCCATGTATCAACTTTAAACACCAGATTCCAATTTTAATTTTCTTGAAGTAAAAAAAGGTGAGGTTAGGGAAAACTAGAGATAAAATAGACATTGCCCAACATTAAAGAAGGCTGAGGTAGATAAAAACTATTTAGATACTTAAAAAAATTTAGCCCCCTAATTTTAACAAACAACCCCTGAACAAGACAAAAGCTGAGAACAGCTTTATATATCCTACAAAATTTGAGACAATTCTAAATATAGTCAAAAGGACATAATTTCAGGAAAGACTCACTGCTAAAATAAAATTAAGTCACCATATACAGCAGGATTCTGTTTACTTGTGGAACAGCACAAGGAAAATACACCTATGAAAACATCTCTAGAACTAATCAAAGACCCTAAATGTATTAAAAAATGTAGTTTAGAAAAAAAGATCAATATTAAAAATGTAGTTTAGAAAAAAAGATCAATATTAAATTATCAATAACAAAAATCTCTGCATTAGTTTCTGGGTAAGAGATTTTATTTTATTTTATTTTCCCAGGTAGAGATTTTAAATAGCTAAGACCTTACCTGGAGAAGTCTTTAATCCAGTCATATTGAACATGTAGATATTGTCATCTGTGCAGTTAGCAAATAAAGTAGAGCCCGTGGAATCCAAAATCAGACTTGAGTATCCTAGAAAAAGGAAACTTTAGTTAGCATGTCCTGATGACAGCAAGTACAACTGAGATGACAATGTTGAGGCGAGAAGATCATTCCACAAGATTATCAGAATTATTCTTCTCCCAAATATATACAAACCAAAAATATTCTACTGAATTTTTATTTTTGAATTTCCAAAAGATACAACCACATGTTAATCTCAAGTCTATGTTGCTGAAAACTAGCTTGATATTTAGTTTTAAAATTTTAACAAAAACTCACATCTCCAAAAAGGTCCTATAGGGTATAAAAAGGCTTACCTAGTTTTCGAGTGCTGCTACCTGGGTACAGGAAGGACTTGGATGCTACAGGTTCCTGTCGATAAGCAGTATAATTCTTACGTAAATCCCATATTTTGATTACCCTAAAAACCAAGGTAAAGAAAGTTACTTTGTAGCCCCCCCCCAACTCCAACCAGTTTCAACTACATTGAACGTGAAAAGACTTTTAATCTAACTCCTCTGGCACATCAACCAGGTATAATTAGGAGATCTCATTGGGAAACAGACTGAACTATCTCATACTGTTGTTTCCAATGTCAGGCTAACAACTCTGGCAGAACGGAAACAGATGTGATCTGACCCAGTGATGGGTTACCTTGAGTTTACTTCAAGGGAGCGGAAAAGGAAGATGAAGGTTGGGTTCCAATGGTCATTGTTTCATTGTTTTCAGAAAAAAACCAAAGCAAAACAAGTGCTTCCTAAGCTTTTAACACTCTGCATGTAACCTCTAACGTTGTAAGTAACAAGCTCTGTCCCTATGGTTTTATCTCTATATGTAACTCCTTAAGTAGTCTGGTCTAAACAACTTTTCCTGCGAAATAAAGTATTTTTGCATTTCATCTATTGGTATAATTGTCTTAATCCTCAACATGTAGGTTTTTTTTTTTTTTAAGATGTTATTTATTTTTAGAAAGAAAGAGCTAGTGAGAGCAGGGGGAGGGGTAGAGAGAGAATCCCACGCAGACTCCCTGCTAAACTTGGACCCCTAACTCAGGGCTCGATTTCACAACCCTGAGATCAGGACCTGAGTGGAAGCCAAGAGTAGGTCGCCTAACCAACTGAGCCACCCAGGCACCCCCTTCATATCTAGTTTATCAGCACATGAAAACACAAGCTTGGTCTAAAAGGGCAATATCCTTGGAAACAAACAGCAAGGTTTCACAGCCATTCACAAGTATAACTAGTAACCCTGAGATGATCCTTCATTTGTGCCTGAGAATTTGGTCCACAGATGAGTTTTAGTGTCCAGAAGACACAATGGAAATCCTAGTTCATTAAGCCATCATTTTTTAAAATTAGTTTTGAAGGGAGATATGATAAACAAATAAAAGGGCAAAGAAGGGTGCTTAAAAACACTCAGAGAATTTTTATTGTAACAAAGCAACCAATCAAGAAGTACCATAAACTTATTTGGAAGCCAAACATTCAGACCAATCATGGATGGCAGGTATATGAAAGTCATTAGGTCTTAGTATCAATATAGTTAGATTACTCCCCTTCTTTTAGGGTATTACTTTTAGGGTATTACTAAACCTGAAAAGATAACCAAAATAATAGAAATTTTATTCCTGAAAATAAGACTCACTGCCTAAATTACACTGCATGAACAAGTGAGCTACCCATCCAGCTTCTCTCCAACAGCAGCAACAGCCAACACTGCTTTTATGTGCTAGATAATGTGCTAAGTGTGACATATGGATTACCTCATTTAATTATTTGAGCAAGAGTCCTAACTAGATATTTTTCAGTGTGATCTGTAGTTCCTCTTCTCAGCTGAATATTCACTATGTTGAAAGTTAAAAGCATACACATTCAATTATAATGGGACTAGGTGACTTCCCTATCACAATTCATGAAAGAGATCTCATCAAAAGAACAAAGAAATAAAGGCTCTTACCCATCCACGGCTCCTGCTGAGACTAATGTATTCTCATCTTGAAAGAGGACCACAGTAACACTCTGCTGGAAATCCTAACAACATAAGGCAGGAAAAGATAGAAGAAAGTCCTATTTTGGGTATCATAATCTTCATCAAGAGACCAAGGTGCGAAAATGATGGATAGCCCCCACCCAAATTCTGAGACTAAATCTTTCCTCTCCAATAATCCTAAATCAGATATTTATACTGACCAAGAAGTAATTTTAGCATTAAAATGACCTAAACATCATTAAGTTATGGTACATAGTGTTGACTTTGACTTGCACTCGAGAAACAAACAGATGAATAAAATATTTGTCTGAACCTCCTGGTTTAAAAATCAGTCCTACTAATAAGCTACATCTCCATAGGAAACTCATTTCACTTTCTTGTGCCTGTTTCATCTACAAAATGTCACCATTTACCTAAACTGTCACATAGGAGTGTCTAAAGAATTATTGATGAAAGATGATTATGTGCTCTGAAAAATTTAAAGAAGCTCAATGGAATTTCACCTCCTAATTGCTGTTAACAAGTTTTCCTGGCTCAGAATCTGATATTCATTTTAACTCCATTTGGCCGCCAAAAACCACTGGTAATCCTGTCAGTTTCCACTCATGCCTGTGTTCCTATTCTTGGTATGCAATTTTAAGTCCTAACGTTTTAGTAAACACACTTCTCCAACATATTAATTTGGATCTTACAGACGGAATATTAGAAAAATAAACACATTAAAGTAAAAGCCATGGTGATTTTTTTTAAAAGAAAAAAGATGTATTATCGGCAATGTTTAAGCTTTATGCTTTGAGTACAAGGTGCTAGAGAGATATTACATTCTACCTAAATGTTTCAATATATTTAAATATTTTGCGAAATGTTTAAAAAATATTAAAAACTCACATATTTCCTACAGTTTGTGTTATGTAAAAAAACGGGGATTACCCACTTCATAGAAAACTCTATCATGGTAGTTAATACGCTTCTTCAAACTATCCCCCCTTTCCTAATAAATTACATTATATTGTAGATAGTGTATGCATGGAGATCTCTAGGGATGAGGCTCAGGAAGACGAATTTTTAATATGCTTCCAGGTGACTGTGTTACACACTAGAGTTTGAGAACTACCGCTGTAGGTATTGAGCAGTTAAGTAATAAACCACTGAATGAAGATTCTCATTCACTTAATCTATAGCTATTTTATGCCCAACAAGTTACCTAAAATGAGATTCCATCCTACTCCATGTTAAGATCTGCACACATGTACGCAGCTATAAAATCTTACCACAGAAGGAGCAAGTCCTTTTGAATTCTGCTTCTTCTTAGGTTTTGAAGGGGTTTGCTTGTCTGAGGTATTGTGAGCTCCACTGATTTGATTCACTTGTCTATAAAATCCATCTGAAAGATATTCCAAACAAACTGAATTAGGTTTCAGAACTTTAGTCCCATGCTGAATGTAACATTTTCACATAAGATCTCAGAATTAATTATATTCTTAATTGAAAAATTAGAAGCCATCAGAACAACAGCATTACATTTCTTCTGGTGCCATTATGATGTATAGAAGAGAAATAAGCATATGATATTTATAGCAGCTTTATTCCTAACTGCCACAACATGGAGGCAATCAAGATGTCCTTCAGGAGATGAATGTACGAATAAACTGTGGTATATCCAGATAACAGCACATTATTCAACAGTAAAAAGAAATGAGCTACCAAGCCATGAAAAGACAAGGAGAAACCTTAAATACATATTAAGTGAGAGAAGCCAATCTCAAAAGGCTACATACTGTATGATTTCAACTATGTGACATTCTGGAAAAGGTAAAACTCTGGAAACAGCAAAAAAAAATCAGTGGTTGTCAGGAGTTAGGGGGAGAGTAGGATGAGCACAGAGGATTTTTAGTATTGTGAAATTATTCTGTATACTATAATGGTAGACACATGTCATTACACATTTGGCAAGACCAATAGAATGTACAATACCAAGAGTTAACCCTATTGTAAAGTACTGAGGGACACTGGGTGCTAATGGTGTATCAGTGCAAGTGCATCAATTTTAACAAATGTCCAACTCTGCCATGGGATGCTGATAGTGGGAAAGGCAGTAGGGATAGGGAGTATATCAGTACTCAGAATTCTCTGTATTTTCTGCTCAATTTTGCTGTACATTTAAAACTGCTCTGAAAAACAGTTTATTAAAAATAAATTATTTTTTAAAAAGGAAGTAAGCAGTGAGATGATCACTGCATTCTACTAATGGTATCATGGGGGCAATGTGGGCATAACTATGTTTAATTTAATCCAATTCTTTAAAGACAAATAACATTTAAAAGGTCGTTTACCACTGAGCCCATGTATTAATAATTCCAATTCTATCAATAATTTAGGTAAGTGGCATAGTTCAGAAGACAATATGAGATAAATACAGAGGGTAATACTTGCAACAATCACAACAATCCTGAGAATTGGAACAGTGAGCAGAAGAAATGAGGGATTATGAACATGTGCCCCCTGCTGGTAACCAGATGAAATCACTAACTCATTCAATATAAGTATGAGGTGATCTCACACTTATCAAAATTAAAATGGAATTAGGCTACCTTTTTTGTTGCACCTGGTGTCCCAGACCATAATGTTTCCATCTCTTCCACCTGTACAGAAGACAGCTATGGGGAAATAAATAGTTTATCAAGAAGTTAACAAAACCAGGCCAATAATGCATGCATTTCAAGTTTCCTAGAGCATCCATTATATGGTAGTACTGTAATTGGCATAGGCAATTAAAAATGAAAAAATATATGGCTCGACAACAAATAAGAGAAAACAAAGCTGTGAAGGGAAAGGACTATAAAGAACTCAAAATACTTATGCTTTAGAGAATAATCCCTCTGTGTAAATATTCTTAAAATACATAAAATACTATATGTACTATATGTACCTATGGAAAGAATAATGAAAAAGCAATAACCAAAATATACTGAGAGTTTACTAAGTGCTACACACTATCCCATGTGCTTCATATACATTATCTCGATTCTTGTTATCAACCGTATTAGGTAGATATTATTATCCTCATTTTAAGATAAGAAAACTAAGGCATAGAGAGGATAAGTAACTTATACAGGTATTCCTAGCGGAATAAATCCAGAGCCCACTTTCCAAATCTCCAAGCTGTACTGTCTTCAGTATAAAAATATGGACCAGATCCATACAAAACGGTGAAAGAGGATGCCTCTAGGGATGGAAAAAGGGCAACGGGATTGGAGAAGGAACATAGGGGAACTTCAATTTATCTGTAATGTTTTATTCTTTAAAATGAAACCAAAAAAAACTCTGCTTCCTGTGTGGAAGAGTGAGCACTTACCAAACCAATCCACTTGCTTTAGCTGTAAACTCTGGACAAAACATAAAAACCAACTACCTGAGGCCTCTTTATAAATTGAAGGAAAACATGCAATTTTTGGAGGGAAGTCAACACCTGAAGCAAGTGATTGGCCTGGGCTAAGTTACTGGCTTTTGTAGTTTTACCTTGAAGGCAGCCACAGCTGCAGCATCAGTACCAGGCAGCTAAGATGCCAATACAGAACCTGCCATCTTTCAAGCCAGAGGACAAGGAGAAGCAGACTGAGGTAACAAGAGCTGCCAGAGCCAGAGCGAGAGGGGAACCATGGAGAGAGCCAGAGAAAGGCTAACTCTAACTCTGTGTTTAAACTTAGCACAGGTCTCTGGTTGACCCCTGAACCATACATGCAAGGGAAAAGCAAAAGAGGCTTATAACTAAGGCTTAAATTAAAGAACTGAATCGAGATCTGACCCTCCTGTAGGTCTGACATCTGCAATTTGACTCTTACTGAGTTAATTCCCTGTTAAAACAAAAACAGTGGGATGCCTGGGTTATCAGTCAGTTAAGTGTCTGCCTTCAGCTCAGGTCATGATCCCAGGGTACTGGAATCAAGTCTTGTATTGGGTTCCTCACTCAGTGGGGAGCCTGCTTCTCCCTCTGCCTGCCACTCCCCACTTGTGCTCTCTCTCTCACAAATAGATAAATAAAATTAAAAAAAAAAAAATCAACAGATGAAAGTCCAGGGAGATAAAAATGACTTTTCCCAAGAGTTTAGAGGCAGAAACTGGAATAAAACACAGGGGTTCTATGTATAATTATAAAAGTGTGCCCTGTACAAAGGCATTTGGCTAAAGATCTAAAATCTAATCTGTGTTTACCAACCAAACTATGAGGCCATGGGGGACAGTGTCCAACCAGGTAATTCATGCTAGAGCACCTACAGATTACTAGAAGCCATGATAAAAGCTACCAGCTCCAAGTTCTAATTCAATGCTTTTTCTACTCGACCATATTGGCATAGATTTACTGTATAGAATTTTAAAAATTAAGCAAAGGGATCAAAAGACATAGTATTTTCCTTTTCTGTTATTCTTTAAATAAATTTACCTTTAGTAAGGTTAATTTTCATGATCTTACATTATTTTTTTAAACTCAGAGTCAACTCTAACACAGTAGTAAACTAGAATAAAACCATACCTAACTTTATACAATAGATGTGTTAATGAAAATTTCTGCAGAGATAAAAACTATGTCATATATACTTCACGGTTCCACTCTCAAAAGCAACCACAGTCAATTAAAATTGACCTTTTCTTGAGTCCAAATCAGCTCAACAACTCAGTTTAATATTTCTGAGTGCTCACGTGAGTAAATGAATGTTTCTTTTAAAAAGAGTATTTCTTAATGATAAAGAAGACTGTAATGTTTGTCTTTATTAATAGAGATTAAAGTCAGATTAATTCAGCCACTTCTTTGAGATGGATGTTAGTCTATTTGTATAAAAAATATATACATATATATATTCAGTGAGAAACTAATGGAGGAAGGAGAAAAGAAATGAAGAGAAATGAAGAGTTAATTCAGACACTCCTAAGTTTTTCCCTAGCTGCTACAGTACTGTGCTGTATTATATATCACTCTTAAAGCCTTCCTTCTCCATTATAATAGTAAAATAAATATAGAAAGATCAATTTTGAGTAAATAATAGTTGAAACATACTAGGGAATCGGGCCATTTCAAGTAATTAAACAGTAAATTTTTAGGTAGAGAATCATGTCCATTTTATCAGGTCTCCCACTCCAGCCCCACTCTCCATTTAAGTAAAATTTTACTAGCAGAGTTAAAGTAACTAATTTACAAATAGAGTTAATCAGTGTCCAGTACAGCATTTTGACCTTAAAGGACAAAGTTGAACAGAGGTATTGTAGCTGTTTATAAATGTTTACCTTATGTGAAGGATTATAGAAAAAAATTATCTGAAGATTCTTTTTTTTTTTAAAGATTTTATTTATTTATTTGACAGATAGAGACAGCCAGCGAGAGAGGGAACACAAGCAGGGGGAGTGGGAGAGGAAGAAGTAGGCTTCCCAGCGGAGGAGCCTGATGTGGGGCTCGATCCCAGATCGCCGGGATCACACCCTGAGCCAAAGGCAGACGCCTAACGACTGAGCCACCCAGGCGCCCCTGAAGATTCTTAACTTACAGGAACAGGCTGGAGATAATGTCCACAAGAATGGGACTAAAAGTCAACTTAATCTCATGGAGGATTTCAGTCATGAGACTCTCAATCTCAATGTAGGAAAAGTAGCAACTCTGACAGGGGAAAGGGTGGAAACAATCAAAGCTTCTTATTAACTCACCATAAAGGAGGTTAAGGACATGAAAGAGGATAGGCACAGACCTACCTTTCTCAAACTTAGAAAAGGCAACTGACTTAAGGCTGCACTGATGACCTTTGCATGTTCCGATCAGCTCACCAGCTTTTACATCCCAAAATTTGGCTGTTTGGTCACCTGCTGCTGTAACCTTACAAAAAATAAGGTAACATAATTTAATAAAGTAACACTTTACCAGTATTTACCCAGATTCCAATAAAATCAAAGTCACTTACAAGTTTAAGTTCACCAGGAACCCAGGCCAGGTCAAAGACAGCATTCCAGTGAGCCATCCATTCTAAACAAAGAAAATGGTGAATGTGAAATGTCTAGACTATGTTCAGGGTAGCCATATCAATAGCAGTTTGAATTTCTTGAAAGCTAGAGTGAAAAAATAAGTCATGAGCGCCCTATAATCTACGGCCCAAAGAGAACTTGTGTACTCACAGAACTTACATATTTCCTTCACTACTAGAGAGAACTACCATTTGATATCAAATTCCTTTCCATGAGTTGACTAGTAATATATTCAAAATGGAATCTTCCTGAAATATTCTCCAGTTCAAAAATCTTCATCATACTCTCTGAATGGAATCTAAAGTAGTTTGACATTTAAGGTTCTGCATGCTTTGGCCTTTATCTCTGTTGCAAGGTTTATCTCTCACTGTCTCCACATACCTTATTCCAACCAAACTGGATCCCTCCCTATTACCTAATTATAGCCTATGCTTTCTTATCTCTAGGCCTTTGCTAATGCTTTCCCCTCCACCTGGCATGTCCTATTCCACCTCCATAGGTTTAAATACTACAGTCCAACTCAAATGTTCTACTCTTTATGAAAAATTGTCCTTGCCATCTTTACTACACGAGAGCTTTCCTCTTGACACCCATGGCATTTTTTTTGTACAGCTGTATTATTTACAGCCTGTTTTATTTATTTCCACACTTGACTTAACTAGTTCCAAATTATTAGCTTCTTAAGATCAGTAGAACTTTGCTTTATATAAGAGAGATGCTTGGTCAACATAAATATTTTAAAGTAGTGTTTCCTCCAACTACATTAAGTGTAAAAGATTTAACTTTTTAAAAGAAGAACTGTTTTTAATTCTAAATCGTATTGTTATTTTTTTCAACTTTCAGTAAAGGTATTGCCATACTTATATTATTGACAGAAGGGCCATCTACCATTTTCTTTTAGCCTGGTCCCTAAACACACTTCATCAGAAGTGAATATAATTGGGAATACATTCAAATAACAATTTACTTGAGGCTTTATGAATTTAAAATAATGTTAAAACAAAAATTTTAGGCCTAGACTTACCTTTGACACACTTCTTTCTATAGGCTTGTGATTCTGTGTTATACAATCTAACGAAGCCTTCTTCATTGGCAACTGCTAGTATATGCTCCATATTGGGAGCTAAATAAGAAATAAAGAATAAGATACATAAAGAGTAACACAAAAATTTTAAAGCAGAGTATAAAGCTATGAAAACAATACAATACAGATAAACTGAAAGCTACAAGTTAAATAAAAAGAATCTGAAGAGGGAAGTTGCTACTACCCAAATAGCATTTGATATGGTAGAGAGGTAATTTGAATGAAAGGTTGCTTTAAATTTGCCATAATATCTAATTTAGTAAATGATTCAAAACCACCAAAATTATCTTCAGATAATCCCTTATTTAGAGAAGGGTAGTACTTAAATAAAACAAGAGTAATACTGACCAATGGCAAAGAAAAGTATACAATATAGGCCACCAGCAGGTTGAGTCTATTAGTTAAATTTCCTTTTCATACCGTTTTATTTTTCCCTCTTAAACTATTAACAGTGGGGACAAGTACTCTATTTCTGTTTATAAGTTCCCCAATGCATTACAGAGAGATTCCATCAGACCAAAAGGTGTATCCATTGGGCAAAACAGTCTTCATGATGGCTGAACCTTTGCAATCCTTTCCCACTATCAGTTAAAACAAAACAAAACAAAACAAAATGCTACAATAGTCCTATGCTTTAGAGGAAATATATAATTATGCACAGAGATTTTAAAAGTCTATTTCATAAATCAGAGGAGAACAGCTATTAGAAAAATTCTATCGGGGGCGCCTGGGTGGCACAGCGGTTAAGCATCTGCCTTCGGCTCAGGGAATGATCCCGGCGTTATGGGATCGAGCCCCGCATCAGGCTCCTCCGCTATGAGCCTGCTTCTTCCTCTCCCACTCCCCCTGCCTGTGTTCCCTCCCTCGCTGGCTGTCTCTATCTCTGTTGAATAAATAAATAAAATCTTTAAAAAAAAAAAAAGAAAAATTCTATCATCCACTTTTTCTTGAAAGGGGGACACCCCAGTATATTTTTTCTTTAAGGATGAAATACATCATTTCTGAACAGTTAGCTTACATAGTAATTCTCTTACCAGAAGAGAAGGTACATCCAAAAGGAGGAACTGGGACTCCTGTTTCTCCATAAGAAGTGTGCTCATCATTACAGTTGCATTGATAACCAGTTAGAAGGGACTGTAGAGGGTACTGGGAAGACCATCCTAAAGTAAGACACAATTCTTTAAAGAATTTCAATATATCATCACATTTCAATACTTTTAACAAGTGCAGAGGTAAATATTTGTTTTTAAAACCTTTATATACTTTATATAAATCCACTCACTATTCAGGGTCCTCTATAATACAGTCTCTGGTATTTTCCTAAGAGGTCCTTAGGTTAAAATAAAGGGCACTGTCAACTTAAGATAGGCTTACCATCTTAAATGGAGACTCCTGCTGGTACACTAAAGATTTTAAGAAACAAATGGCCTTTGCACATTAAAAAAGATCTTATTCCTCCTGCACCCTTTGATGATAACTACAAAACACAACCACAAAGACTACCACAACCATTAAAACTTCCATTTTCTTCAATTAACATTTTGTTTCCAGAGTTTCTAAATCAACATTACTGCAAACTCTTTAATTACCTGCAACATCATACATAGTCCAATGGTTAAAGAGTTAAAGGAAATAATGTATGTAAATTTGTCTACCTAGCTACTAACATACTCACAAGTAAACTCTAATTTCACTTCCTCTTTCTAGTACTGAAATTCTAGGATTCTAAAATGTTCACGACAAGTCACAGTTATCTTAAACTATAAACCCACCCCTAGAGTATAATCAGTTAAACCCTGGCTAGTAATAGGGTCAGGAAAGTCTTTAGAGGAGGTGAAATCAAACACATTGAGAGATGAGTAAGTTTCCCCTGAATACACAAATGAGGAAGAAATTCAGGGTAGAGGGAGCATTTATTCTGCTTGGGTCAGAGATCTAATGGGCACAATGGTCCTAAATAAATAGTAAGCAATCTTCGAAGATTTGTTTTATTATTTAGATATGTAGATCAACACATTTTAAATATATAAAAAAACATTAAATAAATGGTTACTGAGAACTAAATGTTTATTGAGCATCAGAGGAAACAATGAAGTTACAATCTATTTAGAACTATTTAAATAATTAATAAACTTTCACATTTTAGGGTACCTTCAATTATCACTTTTCATCAAAAATACTCTTTGGAGAAGACATCTCAGTCTGACATAACCTCAGACAAATCTAGCTTTGATGTTCCTAGAGATAAGCTGAAGGAATCAGTACAAAAGAGGCAAAGAATACAATCCAGATTTAGTAATTATTCCTGGGGGTATTACCTCAAGGTCAGGTATCAGTGTAAACAAGTTATCAAAAGACCACTAAAGAAAGAATACAATAGTGGTATTGTAGAGTTCACAAATATCCAGCTACAGAATGAATTTTAAAACAAAAACCTCTGTATATATACACTTGTGGTTTGGGATTAAAAATAATAATAATCTAATGATTGCAACATACAAGTTCAAAAGGACCAAATCTTGAACAATTCAGGTGGAACTGAACATGATAAGCTCTGGATACCTAATTCTTTGCAATTAAACAGTGACTCCTTCAACTCTACCTCACTGCCTACAGACTAATATCCAAACACCAACAAACTGCCTAACATGGCTTAGTAACTTGTCCCTATCTACCCCTCCACTTCTGCACTCCCTACAACACACAGTTGTGGACTGGTCTCTTCAGCAACTTTTGGATCCTTATTGTGCTATGCTGCTTCCAACATGAATGCGTAATGCTTTCCCCCGTAACACTCATTTGGAAAAGCCTATTCTTTCCTCAATGTACAATTTAAGACCCTGGGATTACACGCCAATTTTTCAAGGAGTATCCAGGGACATGAGTTTTCAGAGAAGCAGTTGATATAGGTGCATTTCTACAACTGATCTGAGAAGGTTGAGGCTCTTTTTCCTCCTTGCCCTTCATCACTGCTTTTCTTCCACTTTTCAAAAGAAAGGCATTTCCATGCCCCAATCTTATACCATGCACTGATCCGAGGTACGAAAACTTCTGGGACTCAACTAAGAGACAATAGGATAATTCCTTTAATAAAGACATCATAAACAGCCAAATCCATCTCTTTAAAAGATACACTTCCAATAAAATTTTACTTTTTGCTTCATTTATTTATCAAAATTCAGCCTATATTGTTTTGATCATTTGCATACTAGTGATTTTAACAATTCAATTCAGAGGAAACTTCACACTCAGAGCCTTATGATTACAGAAAATACTGAGTTTATTTTTTTCACAGAGGCGTATGACAGCGTGATCAATAAAATAATTTTTCCAACTTAGAATCAAATTACATTAGGATAAATTCTGTGGGAAAAATAAAGTGGAAATAAAATCAAGGAGGAAAAAGCAACTACAGCTGACCCTCAAACATAGGTTTGAACTGCGAGAGTCCACTTATCTGTGGATTTTTTTCCACAAATATAGAACTGTAAATGTATTTTCTCTTCTTTATGATTTTCTTAGTAACATTTTCTTTTCTCTAGCTTTATTGTGAGAATATAGTATCAATATGTATAACATAAAAAGTATGTATTAATTGACTATGTTATTGGTAAGGCTTCCTTCCAGTCAACAGGAGGTTATTGGTAAAGTTTTGGGGAAGTCAAAGTTATAGGTGATTTTTAACTGCGTGGGGTTTGGTGACTAATCCCTATACTCTTCAAGGTTGAAATGTACATAGAAAATCTGGCAGTTAAAGAGTTCGTTCATATTTTTAAAAAATGATTGAAATGATCATCAAATCACCACAGTATTCATATTCTATCAGATACATTTTAAATGACAGAGCATTTTTATTTTAAAATCTCAGCAAGTTTAAACCTATGATAAAAACTTTTAGATAACAATTTAAAAATACATAGAAGAGTAATCAGATTTTCACTTTAGAAAGATTGTTGGCAGCAATGTAGAGAATAAAGGGGAGAGAGGGAAACTAAGAGGCAATTTGGGAACCTTGTTATAATGCAGACAAGTAGTTATTAGGGTCCAACCTAGGGAAATGGAATGGCAAGCATAGAACAGATCCAAGTTATAGTGATGAGGCAAAAATCAGTTGGAATAGAGAGAGCACAGATTCAAGAGATTTTAAGGGAATCTTCTGCACCTTGAGGAAAATGGAGGAATTTTGACTGACTCAGGTTTCTGGCTGGGAAGACTAGTTTAAAATAACAGGACCACTCCCTAAAATAGATAATATAGCAGGTTTGGGGGAAAAGTGAGTTCAGTTTTGAGTACTTGAGTTTGAGATGTTTGTGGGATCAACCTGGTGGATGAAGATACTCACACAGCTTTTATAGGAATGGATATAAAGTATAGGGAATGGAAGGTTGCAAGTAGTAGTGGAAGAAGCCCTGGTTGTGGCTCATCCATGTAGGAGTAGGCAGAAGGAGAAAAGGGATCCAGGGTGGAAAGCCAACATGGAAGGGGAAAGAAGATGGTCCTATAAAGTTCAGTGCATAATCTATACCAATGAATGACTTTCAGCGTCTGATACATAACAATAAATGAGTATTCGTAAATGAGGGGGGGAGTAGACAGAAAGATTGGGTAGTTAGGAGAATATCTGTTACAAGACAGAGGCTAACTATAAATAGCTTGCCCCAGGACTCACAGGCGGTAAAGACTGGAGTTAGAATTAAAATTCTGGCAGTTTAATTCCAAAAACAGAGCTCTTTATCAAGGGGCAGTACTGCCACACTTAACACAGGGCACAGAGAAGTTACCCAAGCAAGGTTCCAGGAGAGTCAGAGAGAGGGGCATTTAGAGTATAATCAGAAAGATTATCCAGGGGGGAAGAAGTTAAGAACGGTATAAAGTTCAGATTGGGGGCAGGAAGTTGTGGGACTACTCCTCAGTCTACTTCTCAATATCCTCTTCCTAGACCTTTGCCTTAATATAAAAAGTTCCCTTCTCAGATTTTTTGTTTTACACATGGTTTCAAGGGGAAAGAAGACCTAGTCCATTTTTAAAAGAAAGAGATTTCATTTGTATCCAACCTTAGTCTGGGTAGTAACTCCCACCTCAGAAACTGACCAGAAAGTTTCAGGTCAATGACACCCAAACCTAAGCTCAAAACTCCCACTGCGGATATTTTAACCTAAGGAACCTCAAGTTCCACAGCTATGGGAGATCGTCAGGAATTTGGATTCCTTAGGAACTTAGGAACGAGGAAGTTGGATTTTTACATACTTTGGAAATATCCCGCAAGTTATACCGTTACAGTGAAAAACAACCAAACAAAACATTTTGATCCCATTTCTGTAAATAACAATACATATTACCTTGGCATTGGAAAACATTTGGAATAACCTACTTTAATCTATCACGAGTGGTTATCTCTGGGGGAGGTGGTTATGGTCATTTTTCACTCTGTAATTTCATATTTTTACGCACGTGTAGTAATCAGGGGGAACATTTTTTTGACCATGCTAGAAGCAGATGTTATCTTCTCGGCTGGAATGAGTTCTTTAACAGCGGGTCACACTCACAAGTATATATAGCGAATAGTAGGGCTCACTAAAGTTCTACAACACATGAATCAATGAATCAACAAATCAATCAGTGAACACGAGTCCTGACGATCTCCCATAGCTGTGGAACCGCGCACACACACACAAATGCACGCATTTTCCAGTTACTGTGCAACATAGAAGCCGTAAAGGCCAGTCGATTCGACTTTCTTCCTTCCTTCAGCCCATATTACGATTTTAAAAATCCCGATTACGATTAAAAGTGTCCCAAGGGCAAGAAAGTGCAGCTTTCTTCAGTAGTCCTCTCTCACACGAACTCACTCTGGCCGTGGGAGAAGTCGGGGGCTGGGAAACAGAGTTGGAGTCGGCCTTGGTCCGCCGCGTTGTTCGGGGGAGGTGAAGCCCGCCAGCAAGAAGAAGCGGTTAGGGCCGTTACTCACCATTTCTCGGGACGCCGAACTGGGGCTGGCGGAGCACCGAATTGAACAGCATCTGGGCCAGAGGAAAAGGTTCAACTGACAGAAAAGCCGTGGAAATGCCCCTCAGGTTCAGCAGAAATCGTATCTTGCACCCCTCAGAACACGACTAGTTATTGCCTCCAACTCCCGCCACTGTAAGCCCCGGCCACCAAACTCCCCGCCAAACTGACGTCACGCCCCCTGATTGGCTCCCGCCGCGGCGTCCGGGCGCCTCGGAGTCACTTCCCCCTTCCAATCCCCGCCTCCTTTTCTCCGAGCCGCGGGAACCCAGAGTTCAGGAGCTCCCTGAGCGCCTGCGCGGGGGGCCGCAGAGGCGCTGGCGAACGGCGGGGTGACCAGGGCGCATGCGTAACAGGGCTTGACAGAGCGCGGAGGAAAAATCCGCGAGAAGGTGGTGGAAGAAGATGGCGGTGCTGGGGCAGAGTTTGCAATCTTTTTAAATAGGCTAGTGGAGTGACTATTCGGGTCATGGCGTCAAACTCAACTAAGTCTTTCCTGGCAGATGCCGGCTATGGCGAACAGGAGCTGGATGCTAACTCTGCCCTTATGGAATTAGACAAAGGTATTCGGAAGAGCGGGCTGAGCGGGTGAAACGGACGTGGGGGGCAGTGGCGCCACCAGGCGGTGGTAGCCCCCGGCCAGGCGCATGCGCTTAGCTTCCCTGGGCGGGGGCGAGGGCGGGCACCTATGCTTTTGGTGAGTCTAGAGCATTTGCCGCTTTGGGAGATTGCAGGAAAATTGCAGTGTTGCTGGTTTGCTTTTGTACCGGCTGAACAAGTAGTGAGCTCCAGTGATGGGCCCCGTTTGACCGCTTGAGGGCACAGTCCCCCGATTTTCCAAGCAATTTGTAAAAATGCTACATTTGAATTGTGAAAGTATTTGTGGGTACGTTCAGTTGAGACAAGGTCTTCATCAAGAGTGCCGATAATAATTTTGCACCACTTTTTAACAATGTATTTTATTTCTGTAACTCTTACCTGCGGGTTACTAGACATTAAATACGACCAAGAAAATCCGAAAAGCATATCTCCTCTTTCTTTAAATTCCACGAGTTCTATTTTCCTGTGGGAGGAGCGGTGGGGGGGTGGGAGGGCCGCTTGGTGTAGTGGAAGGAGCTTTGGAGTTAGACTGAGTCGAATTCTAGTGCCACCAATTTTGTGATCATGGACAGGTTACCTAACTTCACCCAACCTTGGTTTTTTTGTCTGCACTGTAGGTCCAGTACCATTGAGCCTGCAAGACTGTTGTAAATACTAAGTGATCTAATTGTATGCAAACGAAGCCTTTATTAAATGCTAAAGAGATATGCCTTCTTAGGCTATGGGAGGCAGAGGCAAATATTTGACAGTAAAGAACTCAAGTATTAAACCTTTGTTTCAGTGATTTTTATTGAATGGGGGAAACATTTTGTTACTTGGTATACAATTAATTCTTCCTTAACCATGGTATATAATATATTGAGAATTGGGACTACAGGTTAGAAGGATCTGTCTTTAAGTCCGCTTTGAGCCAGTTCCCAGCTCTTACTTGGACACTGTTAACTTTTTTGGGATTTCGGGTTTTTGTTTTTTAACCTGTAAACACTTCTAGTGGGTAGGTCTAGATCAGAGTTTCTCAGACTTTTTAAAAAGCTTTTAACTCCTTGTGATCAACATAAAAATGTCACAGCACTCCAATGAGATATTCCTTTGGTTGAGTCACAGTATATTTAGTGCATTCCCATCAGTCAAGAAAATGATGTTGAGCTTTTTACTTTTTCTTAACCAAAGCTTGTAGGGCTTTTCCCTCTGCAATACAAAATTATAGTATTAGATCTGTTTTCCATTCTGGAAATTTCTTCCTTATTCCCTAGTGAGAGTTGCAGGTCCAGATATCTAATAACCCCACCAAATCTAAAGACATTTTCTACCACTCTGGGCCAGGTGGGCTTGTTTCATAATGACAGTAAGAAAGTGGTTGTAGAGCAGAGATCAGGATCAGGCTCTGAAATGTCAGAAAATCTGGTATTGTTTAATTCCTAAAAATTTGCCACTATGTTAAGAAAAAAACTCACAATTTTTGCTCCTTAGAAGTTGAAATAGAAATATTTCAGATCTGTAAGAAATAAATGGATGACTATTGAGTCTTTAACTCTAAACCAGCTGTCAGTCCTAGGCATTAAGTAAGTTATCACGTTCCATTCTCCCAGCAATACCCCAGGTGAGTATTTCCCAGATGAGTCTCAGGCTCAGAAAGATAATTTGAACAAGATTAGAACAAAATTCTTGTTCTTTTTCACCTCACCATGCTATATACCTTTTAAAGCTGTTAAGAAATTAGATTACAGAAATAGCCAGTTTCATTAGAATATAGTATTTTAACTATTGAATCATTTCATACTTTATCTGTTAAAATATTTGTTTTATGAGTTGAAGTTCGTAGGGTCAGAAGGCTGCAAATTCTAACCTTCTTTTAATTCCAGATCATCTAGACCAGAGTTTACCAAAGTGCATTCCAAGGAATATTGTTTTCAAAATATTTTGATGGGAGTTTCTTACTCCATAGCCTCTCTTCCTGTCCCTCCCACCTCCCCCGCAAAACATACAGATGCTCACATTCACACACCTTACTTCCTTAGGGTTTGTACTAGGGAAACAACAATAAAACAAAACACAGCTCTTGCCTCTGTAGAACTTAACTTTTGGACAGAGAAAATAGGCAATAAGCAAATACAGTAAGCATATATTATGACAAATAGTAGAGAAAAATGTAGAGAAAAATGAAACTAATGAAGGGGGCTGGAGAAAACTGGGTGTGGAGTTGGGGTTGGTTATTTTATATAGGATAGTCAGGGAAAGGCCTCATTGGTCAAATAGAGGAACAGCAAGTGTAAAGGCCCCGAGGTTGGAGCCTGTTTTGCATGCCACTTCTAGAATAGAGTGATAGACGTTGAAGACAAAAAGATAACCAGAAGCCAGTTCATGTAGGGCAGTACAAACCATTGAAAAGACTGGCTTTAATTCTGAGTGAGATGGGACACCATGGGGGATTTTCAGCAGATCTGTGGCATATCTGGCTTAACTTTGAGAAGATCAGTTTGGCTGCTGTGTTGAGAGTACATTGACATGGGAGGGCCAGAGATAGAAGTAGGGAAACTAGTGAGGAGGCAATTATAACAATCCAGCATGGGCGTAGAGGGGAATATAGTGGCTTGGGCCACGGTGGTTTCAGTGAGGATGTGTGAAATGCTGAGATTCTGGATATATTTTGAAGGTAGAGCCAGCAAGTTACACTAATGAATTTGGTGAGAATGTGAGAACTAGTGGTCAGGAAAAACTTGGAGGTTTTGGTCTGATCTAGAAGTATATGTTGCCATTTACTGAGTGAATGAAAGTGAAATCGGTTTGGGACTGCTAAATTTGAGACCTCTCATAATCATCCAAATGGAGGTGTTGAGTAGGCAGTTAGGTGTACAGATGTGACACTTGAACTCCATTATGAAGAAACATCTGTGGCACTAATGTCCTAAGATACACACTTGGGTAATGTCATTTATAACCTGTTGCACTTTGTTCTGAGCCTTTTGAGCAAGCATGGCAGTAAGCTATTTGTTTCTGATCTCTCTAGGAATAAATGGATGCTGTTTTGAAGCTGAGTCAAGTCCATTCCTTCATTATGTAGTTAGCAACACAGGAAAATAATCATGTGATAGCCATTCATTCATCCAGCAGATATTTCCGGATCACCTACATTGTGTTAGTCACCATACTCAGGCTTGGGGCTGTATTAGTGAACATAACAGCTTTAAGAAGGAAACAGAGCTAGATGAAATATGGCTTTATTGGTAGGACAAAAAGTTTGGACTTTATGCCAAGTGCATTGAGAAGACACTGAAAGTTTTTAAGCAGAGGACTGACTTGGATTGGTTTACATTTTTAGAGATCACTCTTGCTGCTATGTAGAGGTCTTTCTGTCCCTTTTTTAGAGTTTTAAGCTGATAACCATACTGACTGAATTTCTGTGACGACTGAACAGAGTTAAGTGTTAAAATCATATACAACTTAACATTTATCTGACACATTTCATAATATGGATAATCATTAATGTAGGCATTGTAAAGGACATATCTCACATAAATTACTCTAAGCAGTATAACTTTTTCACTAGTATAACTTCTGCATAATCTAAACTAACAGAAGGTGTCCTGATGATTTAGGGAAATCTATGCAAGATCTCCTTCACCGTGAGTGAAAAGGAGAGTGTCTCCCTTAAATGACATCACTTAGCCTATCTGATTCCTGTGAGGTGACCTTGAAAGGGTGAGGTGAAAGAGCAATGGGGAAGGCAGTGGTTCCCTTTCTTGCAGCTGGGCAATAGGAAGGGAGGAAATACAGGAGATGGAGTTGCTACTAGAGGTGTTGGGGAACTTACTGCTGCATGAAAAATGTGATGGGATGCTCAATAAAAAGTTAAAATATGAAATGGAAAATTGGTATAAATTAGGACAACTATTTATTCTCCCTTATTTTCCCCTTAGAGGCTATCCCCTCACCTATATTCCAAAACATGTGAATTCTCAGACTGTGAGAGACCACAGATTGCTGTTATACTGTCCATATTGGCACAGATGTGGTTGGTGTTATGATAAATAGAAGGCTTTGGAAGTATCTCCATATTCCCTACTAAAGAAAGAGGCCTTGCAGCGAGGCCTGTCCAGGTGACTAATTCCATGCCGTAACCGATTGATTCCGAAGCGGACATGTGACCCACACGGAGTCAATCTAATTCACTCTTGAGAATCTGTACCACCAGACCATATTTAGTCTGACAGTGTCACGAAGTGGACCTATAAGGTCATGTGGAATTGAGAGTCTTAGCATCTCAGCTCCTGATTGGTGATCATTTGATGGGTCGTGAACTAGTCCAAAAACCCAAGACCCTTTTTCAGTTCTTACTGAAATCCATAGACTCATTTTCATAGATGGCTAAGAGCTACTTTCTTGTAACATACAAAATGAATTGTTATATGTTCCTGAAAGTTGGTATTCATAAATAATTTGTTTATGATTCTAAATCAGTATTCTGTGTGCATGCCACACAATATTGCATACATCTCACCATGTACAATTACAGACAATTTATGAAATATGGGTGAAAGGTATTTTATTATTATCAGTTGTGTTGACTACCATTTCAGTTTTTTCTATTCCTGCTTTTTAAATATAATTTACTGAGACTTGCCATTATCGATTTATTAAGCTATGGGTTGTTAGGTTATCTTATAATGTGTGGTGCATATTTGTGTTGGTATTTTTCCTGTTCTCACCCCCATTTTTAATGAATATACTTTAAGATATATGTGTGTTATGGTTCCTTTCTGAGTCATCCTCACTCCTTAGCTAAAGCGAATGTGTGGAACAAACCCTCCTGAAATGTGCTTGGAAGGTAATGTGTATTCCCAGTATTCTTTGTAACTTTGTAAGGGGTGTTCGTCGTGTTGGTGGTCCCTTAGCATCTTGTGATCACTCCTGTGCTTTAGGAATGACCCACACTCCAAGCCCTGCCTCACCAGGGTGGAAGGAAAAGCTCACCTTCCTGGCTTCCCTTGCAAGAGCGCGGGATGTGAACTCCGCCCTGCGGAGACCTTTTCTGGGCTCTGTGATTTAGGAGTTCAGCAGTGCAAGAAGGCATAGTTGGCGAGCACTCTCACAGTTCTGTGCCCTGGCAGCCACAGCGGCTGCAGCGCTCCTAGGGGACAGTAGCAGTGGCAGTGGCTACAGGGTTCCTGGATGACAGCAGAGCTGATTGTAGCATCTGGTGTTTCCTAGCAACAGGACTTCTCCTCATCTAATCAGTCTGGCAGTGTGGTATTAGGTGTTCTTAGATGTTTAGCCTTGAAACTGTTAGATTTTTAATAAACTCGTGTTCTGCCTCATCAGCCAGTTAGCTTGTGTTGCTTGAAGCTAAGAAATCTGGCTGATACATGCTACCTGGAAATGTGTGCTGTTTTGAAAACTTGATTACTGTACATAACAATCCCCAAGTTTACCATCGTTTATGTTACTCGTCCTCAGTTCTCTAAATCATAATTTAAATATCCATTTTAAAATCTTAACCTCTGCCCTCTAGTTAGTTACTTGCTCGAGGTGTATTTAGCAAAATAATTTAGGACCATAGACTCTGGAGCCGGATTGCCAGGAAGTGAATCCCACGTCTGCCATTTATTAGCTGTTGTTTCTTAGGCACATTGCGTAACCAGTCTTTGTGTCATCTTTAAAATGGGGATAATAATAGTACCTAACTTCTGTGTTTGCAGTGAGAGTTTAATTCATGTGAAGTGCTTAGTAAAGTGGCACAGAATAAGCACATAATATGCACCATCACCATCATCAGGACTAATTGCTGTATTGATTATTCTTTGTTACCATTCAGACCTCAGTATGTTCACCATTTTCCCCTACCCATCAGACTCTTCCTGTTGTTTCTTCTTTACCGAGCTTAGATTTCATGGTGCCACATTTTATTAACTTCATTAACTTTCTTACTAGCACTTTACTTATTTTTTTTTACAAGATTTTATTTATTCATTTGAGAGAGAGGGAGAGAGCATGAGCAGGGGGAGGGACAGAGGGAGAAACAGACTCCCTGCCCGATCCCAGGACTGGGGCCTCCACTGACATGGGGCCTGATCCCAGGAATCTGGGATCATGACCTGAGCCAAAAGCAGACTCTTAACCAGCTGAGCCACCCAGGTGCCCCCTTACCAGCAGATTAAATTCTCATCCAAGATTCTCTTCTAGTTATGTGTGCCCAACGGCAGCCAAAAATTGCTAGAGAAAGATTGTTGGGTACATGGCTGTTAGAAATGATAGCAAACCCAAGTGGGCCTTCAGCACAGACCTGCAATACTACAGTGTTTCTTTGGTCAAGACTCCAACCTTCTTTAGTGACATTGCAGATCTTTAAATTTTTCAAAACTAGAAATTCTGGGTTTTATGTGAGATCTCATTTCATTTTTAAAATTTGACAATGAATTCAAAGCCTTTAAAAAACATTGTTATCTATCAGATGAAATTTGTCTGAGGGCCAAATTTAGCAAACTAATAGTTTTCTAACTCCAGTATAGGCAGGACAGTTAAAGAGTATGGAAGTGTGGAATCGTATGGATAGCTTGATGATCTAAGTTCCTGCCTCCTCAAAGTAACTAAACAGATGCCTGGGCCCTCGCCTCGGATTCAGTAGGTTTGGAGTAGAACTCTGGCACAGGTATTTTTGAAAAGTTTTACAAATGTTTCTGATGCAGAACCAGAGCTGAAAACCACTAGCCTAGCAAACTGTTCTGCACATGTGAAGTGCTAAAAGAGCCTAGAATAATGAATTTCACTTCTGTCAAATGAAGGTTGAATGAGTAAGCAATTTACAGACAACCTATTTTAGTTCTCCCTAGCCTACCTGCATGTTGCAACTGACTTGAACACTGTTGAATTGCAGGCACTGAAAAGAAAGAGAGCTCTGTTTCTTTGGTGAGAGAATACAAAGATAAAGAAACAGCAATCGCGGGGCGCCTGGGTGGCACCGCGGTTAAGCGTCTGCCTTCAGCTCAGGGCGTGATCCTGGCGTTATGGGATCGAGCCCCACATCAGGCTCCTCCGCGATGAGCCTGCTGCTTCCTCTCCCACCCCCTCTGCTTGTGTTCCCTCTCTCGCTGGCTGTCTCTATCTCTGTCGAATAAATAAATAAAATCTTTAAAAAAAAAAAAAAAAAGAAACAGCAATCGCATTCCTCCACCTTAATCTCTGGTTTTAGAACAAGAGTGCTGAGTGCCTGTTTTCAGGTGCTTGCCTTATCCTGGAATTGAAATTGGCCAATAGCGAGCAAGATGGGTACCATACTGCCCCCAGCCTAGGATTCTTGCTAAATCCTAGGTCTTAATACACTTTTCTCTTCTCTTGCACCACAGCTTCTGTTCCTGAGAGCCAGCCTTTCTTGTTTCCTTTTTCCTAAAGCTCTTACATCAGTTATTAAAGTTATTAAAGAAATTTACTGTTCTTTAACTTATTTATTCTGATCAGCTCTGTTATAAGAAGGAGGGTCTATTTTATCTTAAAGAACTAAAAGTTGACAGTATTAGAGAAATCAAAACATTTCTCTGGCCAGATTCAAAATTATCTTTGGTACATTTAAAATCATATTTAAACCAAAGAATGTAGTCTGTGGTTGTGTTTTTTAAGGGAAAGTGAAACATCATATTCTGTGAGCAAACTCCCTCTTCATGGTCTGCCTCCTACTTTACCTTTTTCATTCCAACCAAGGTCAATTCACTACAAATAGAACTTTACTCCCTTTTGCATCAGTCAGCTACTGGCAGAAAGAAGAGGAGGAAAAAAGTCCGATTACTGTGGATTGTCCCAACAGATTCCCACAGCACATACACACAAACACATCTGTTCCTTGGCTCTCACCTCCATCCTCAGACTTGCCCCTTCCTTTTCTCCCCTTCCGTTTTGTCCCTACTGC